>NW_028280927.1:418750-722500 GCF_059751285.1 Brachycentrus maculatus
CAATATACATCAAGAAACACCGCAACGTTGTCCGAAACGTTTAAATCGGCGAACAGAGCGAACGGGTACATACGAGAGATATCTGTGTGAATATTTTTTTACATCGGTTATTCATTTAACCTTCATTAAGTCTCCGAGCAATCCGCTTCGATTAAAAAAAAATCTTAATAAACAATACGCATTTTTGTCGGTTATATTAGATTTACTCTAATTTTTGCTTCAGTGCCTTTTGAAATGAAATAATTTGTAACACCAATTAATTATGCGAGTAATAAGATTAGTTATTCAAAATACATTATTTTGGTCTTGCAGGTATCTCAATTAAGACGTTTTAAGAAAGGCATGTGGATATGGTAATCTGGGATTTTAGAAGCACATGAAAACAATCTCTCTTTATTTACTATTTGTTTGCAATGAATTAAAAATAATTAAACGGTTTTTTTAAATATAATCTAAGTAATGTTTATTATTATTTTTTTTAATCAAACCATCTAGAATACCAAATGAACTAAATCGGGTCTTGGCCTTATTAGGCTTTATTTTTTGAAAACAAATCCTGCTTTAAATCTGCCAAACTTTTTCATGCAAAAAATATTGAATAATATCTTAGAAATACATTTATATACATGATTACAAAACAATGTTAAAATGCGTTTCTGAAAAAATTATCATTTTAAGTTATGAAATTCTACCGTACTATGAATGTAATGTCAGGTAGTGTAATGTAACAGATCTTATAACATCGCGAATGGTGAACTGGTTCATCTAAAGGTTGAGTGAAAGTAACTTATTCTCTACAAATTACTGAAATAAAGACCGGATCTGATATTGAAAAGTGACAGTTCGGGACTAAATAAAGGGTAAAAAGATATCTTGATATTCAAACATCAGATTTCTCCATTAGATATGATACGGATAACTGTATCACCAAAATACAAACAATCACAAAAAAAGTATCGCTAAAATGCGGCTTATTCCTCTCGATAAATCAGTGTTGTCTAACAACTGGATATATTTCTCCATCATGGCCATCCACAGCTTTCTGGATTTTGTCATCAGGATCCTGTTGTGCTTCGGATGTCACCCACCCATCGTTTCAGACGTCTTCCCATAGGTCGCACGCGCAAATAAAGACCTCCTATTCAGCAGTTGCTGCCATCAGTCATCACTTTGACTTGCTACATATCCCACCAATGTCCATTTTAGCTGAAAGAACGTGCACTTGACATATCGCTCACTCCTTTCAACAACGTCACATATCAAAAATCGTCAATTTTCAGTTGTGCACGTTTTCGGAATGCCCAGAAAATGTACTATATCCCAGCAAAATCGGCATATTTTTTACTTAATATTTACCCGCTACAGGGCAGAATGTGTTGTTTTTGCATTTTGAAGAAAAGATATTGTTAAATATTTTTTTAAATAAACTAAATATTTTTAAAATGGAGAAGAAACATTCAGGTTTTACCTTAAAAGATCTGTTTCACAATAAACAGTTCAATAAGTGGCTTGATTTTTATTTTCAATACATTTTATCATATTTTTAAACTTTGAAAACGATCTCCTGAAAAATCAAGTTTTTTTTAAATATGACGTTGTTGAAAGGAATGAGCGATTTGTGACTCTAGACACCCATTGCATCTCTGAACTGATGACGTTGTTTCTCAGGCTTATTCCGTGCTTTGCTCCATTGCGCGAAACGTTTAGTTACTTTAAAAAATCACGCATTTATTATAGTTAGTGATATATCAAATATATAATAAACAATATACTACACATTTGGAGTGGTCTATTAGTCTTCTTAACGGGACTTAAATTGGCCGTTATACCACCACACCAACAAATTAATTCCTTTTTAATGTGTTTTACGTACATTCTGTACTTAATTACTTGATATACTAGGGATATTCACAAGAGAGATATTAAACATTTGTTTTTTTTTTATATTCCGCCTCTATAGTGTAATGGTTAGCACATTTGGCTACCACGCTGAAGGTCTCAGGTTTATCCACATGTTCAAAATAAATATTAGTTTTTTTTTTCTCTATCCGCCTCCGTAGTGTAATGATCAGCATGCTCGCCTACCGTTCAGGAGGTCCCGGGTTCGATTTCCAGGGGGGTTTAATAAATATAAGTGATTTTTACACTATAATATTTATTCAATATTACACTGGACTGGTACCTGGAGTAGAGGGCTGATCACCTTTCCTTTGTGTGTAATCGATCGAGATAACACTGTGTTTATATGAAGCAGTGCCCTATGCACCATTGGGGTGCGGTAAGGGATTTATTATTATTATTATTTTTCTCTATTAAAATTATTTCATTCTACCTGGACTGATAACTAAAGCGCAGAACTACCTTCATGTAGTAAATGATCAAATTAACATTGCACCAATTTGATGTAACGCCCTATGCACCAATAGGTTTGTAAAAGAGTCAGTAGTTGCTATTTTATATTAACAATGTTTTTTTTCCGGCGTAGCTCCTCGTATTTCTTTATATTCCATACTAATCTTATTAGAGGCACTCTATTTGATTAATTTGAACTTATCGTATTCACGACAGTGTGTAGGCAAACGTGTAGATATTTTTGACAAAAATATACGATGGAAATCAACTAAATAGTTTTTTAAGGCAAATATGCAAATTTAATTTAGATAATTTTTGTATATCAGCATATATGAATGAAGAAGTCTTTGGAAATGGTAATATTAATATATTAATGTCTGTGTATATAGAGGAAAAGAACACTTTAAATTTTGATATTTTTTTTACAACATTTTGAGTGTGTCCAAATACTGGTTCACAAAATCTGGATTATCTCGTTTCTCATGTGTGTGATTATAATCCAGGATTTGGACCTCACATACTAATATAACAGTTTCTGCTTAATAAAAAGCTTCTTTACATCTCACCAATAGATGTCTCTAGTGAAGTTCTAGTGATTCAAGAACAAGGTTTCTAAATTGGTTCATATATAAAGAACTTCCAAGAATTTGAGTTTGTCAATAATGGGTAGAATTGGTGAATGTTACACGTATGTAAAGTGATCACTTAAACCAGCCGATGACGGTCGTCAGCCCCGTAAATGCCCAGACTTCCATATTTTTCTTCATCTTTGATGAGATGTCAAAAAATAATTTGATATTTATTTTTAAATTAAACACTTGAATATACCACTTTAAAAAGATTTATTCATACTAACGACTAGTTTCGAAAACTTGTGGTACAATGATGTTTTCATCTTCTGGTACAAATTAAAACTAACCAATTAATTTTAATTTGTACCAGACGATGTAAACATCTGTAAGTTTTCGAAACTAGTCGTATATATAAATAAAACTCTTTAAAGTGGTATATTCAAGTGTTTAATTAAAAAAAAAAAATAATCAACATGTCATTCCGCAAAGTTAATGCCGAATCAATAAATAATAGAAATGTAAATTATTTTCTTTCAATATCATATGAAGAATCAAGTTCTCTTAGGAGTTGATGCTTAGCTGCATTCGCATAATGATATCATTTCCAAGTAACATTTGTTTCCTCCATTGAAAAAATTCTCAAGGTAATGTGAAAAATACCTTTTATTTCCTCTTTCATCAAACCTCTCTGTCCTTGCAAACATTCTTTGCCTCTTCCACGTTCATGCATCTCCTCATACATACCCGCCGTTGGTTTCGATTCCTAACCTGACCACTTTCAAGTATTTGACATATTTGATCGTGGCAAGTTTTTTTCGGTCTTCCTCTGCTCCTTATAGAAACAAGTCGTGTGAAATGAAATAAAACTTAATAAATGGTATAATAAAATAAACTCAATGATCTATAAACTTTTTACATAATTTGAAAGGTAAGCAAGAAATGCAACACTCATTTAAAAGAAAATCTGTCAAGTTTTGCCAACAGAAGTCATTCGTACTGTAAATTCATAGACGTTTTCATTAAATAAAGTAGTAATATTCTTCTATGAATTATCATATCGCTCACTCCTTTCAACAACGTCATTTATCAAAATACTCGATTTTTCAGGATATCGTTTTTATAGTTTAAAAATATAATAAAATGTTTTAAAATAAATATCAAGCCTCTTATTGAACTTTTTCTGTACAACCGATCTTTTTAAGTAAAACCTCAATATTTTTTCTTCATTTGAAAAATATGTAGTATATTTAAAAAAAAACTTTTAACAATAATTTTTTTAAATATACTTTAAAATGGAAAAACAACACTTTCTGTCCTGTGGCGGGTAAATATTAAAAGTTTAAAATATATCACTTTTGCTGGGATATAGCACACTTTCTGGGTATTCCGAAAATTGCACAACTGAAAATTATCGATTCTTGAAATATGACATTGTTTAAAGGAGTGAGCGATATGCATAATATTCAGGTACTCTTGCATTACTGCGCAATAAAAATATGTCACCGTCATCCCACCAGTTCCTACTTCTCTTCGACTCAGCTACTTCCACTACTCTTCCATTTAAGTAGCGGTATAGAGTGCATTTGTTTATATTCACATCAGCATGCGGTACTTTTTCAATGTATCAAGCCTTATAGTGACTCAGCCTCCAGGGATAATCATATTCAATTCTTTAACTTTTAGGTCATCCTATTACGATTTTTTATAAATTATGGATTACTAGTGTTGACCTAACTGTATCCGTGATTTAAGGCTATGTATTATTTTATTGTCTAATGGTTAGCGTGTGTAGATACCGCGCTAAAGGTCCCGGGTATGATTCCCTGTGGGGAGAAATAAATATTGGTGATTTTATTTTTATTTCTAATATTTATTTATTATTACCTTGGACTGGTCACCTCGCTTTCATGTAAGTAACGATAAAGATAACACTCTATCAAAACGATGTAGTGCCTTAAGCTCCATTGGGTGCGGAGAAGGGTAAGAATAAAATATCTACTTAATATTACCCTGGACTGGTCCCTAAAGCGCAGTGGTGATCACCTTGCCTTCATATATGTAAGAAACGATAAAGATAATACTGTGTTGACACGATGCAGTGCTTTATGCACCATTAGGTGCTGATAAGGGTGAGAATATGATTTTATTAAAAACAATTTAACTAAGTTTATTTTTAATTCAGGACAACACATTGTGTAAGAAATTCTCTATAAAACCTTTGATTCAAAAAGGGGTAACCTTTTAGCCTAAGAAGGTAACCCTTTCGAGCCAGAATAATAAGCCATTTGTTCTCATTTCAGCAATATTTTTTCCCTGTGCTATTTTTTATTTTTGAAGTGTCCTTTTTCCAATCACAATTTTTAATTTTAAATATTTTAAGTTTGGGGTTTTTTTTTTTTGACAGTTCAACACAATCTGAACGGGGACGTGCGATTTAATAAAACTGAATAAAAAAATAGGTACTTTAGTTTTAAAAAAAAGAGAATTGCGATTGTTATAAAATTATCACAATTGCAAATTGGTCTGAATAATACCACGAAAAATAACTAAAAATTTTCGGATTTTTTTTTATTTTTATTATTTTTATTACTTAGCTTATATTAAATTTGAAACAAACCATTTTGACACTTAATTTACATCATAAATATATATTTACATCGTCTTACAGTACACAAAATATTTATATTTTAATTCTTTCAAACTCTTTTCATTCTTCATACATTTAGGCATCTCGTCATACATTTTTAAACTCTTATATATAATAAAAAAAAATCAACTCTATTTTTTAAGGTAGTTTTATCTTATCCTTATTTTTAGTAATTTGTGTGTGAAAATTGTTATTCATAACCATTTTATTTTTAAAATATTTAGGGGTTCTTTTTAACAATTTCATCTGTTACAATTTTTGTTTAAAAAAATTTAACTATTTAATACAATTATAAGTGATTTCTTGATGAAAAATTTATTTATTTTATATTCATTCTTCAAACCCTTATCCATATCCCAACAGTGCATATGGCACTGCATCATATAAACGCAGTGTAACCTTGATCATTATTAACACATGAAGGAAAGGTGATCAGCCCTCCGCTTCAGGTACCGGTCCAGGGTAATATTGAAGAAATATTAGAGTGAAAAAATCATTTATATTCCATCCTAGAAATTGAAACCGGGACCTCCAGAATGGTAGCCGAACATGCTGACCATAATACTACGAATGCCCTATACTATGTAGGAAAAAGAAAAAAATTATATTTTACTCACATTCAATTCAAAGGTAATAAAAGAAAAACGATTTCAAATAAAAACCTTTTCACCTTTCACCATCTGATATTTTTTCCCCGTTTAGTTATAACTTTTTACCGTTTGTTCCTGTTATCTATCGGGCGCAGGGACTTTCGCTTTTGACCCTTTTTGGTGACAAAGACGATCCCGTGGGATACCGCACTAAGATAGTTTCCTAATACTTTTCTTCGAATTTCGGCCGCCCCTTCTCTTAAAAGAATTAAACGCGTGGAAAGAAATTGCAAAAAAATCATATAAAAGTAAGGAAAAAAGTTACCCGCAGTGGTATTTTCAATTCAGGCATATTCTATAAAAACACTCATAACCATTTTTCTTATCAGTATCTTCTATATATCCGCTTTCGTAAAACAATCATCCAATTGTTACCTGGACTCTTTTGTTATCCACAAACATTTTGTATAAAACAATGAAGACATGTTTGAACCTGAAAATATCTTAAATCCCATAGATTGACATACTTTTTGAGACTGATTTTCTGATTTTTTCCTGACCGCAAGAAAGTGTTTTTTTTTATTTAAAGATTTGGCGTTTAATTTTTGTAGAATTGTTCTTACTTTATGGATTTAAGTATTTTTTATTAATTTACATATCACAAATTTCATCTTAGTAAAAAACAATGGGAAAAAACATATCTAGGAAAATAAAATAAAAATAATGTTCATAAAATGTGTAATTTCTGGCAAAAATTTGTTTTTTTTTCCAATTTTTTTTAACCTTAAAATGTTAATATATATTTCTTTTAAATAATTGAAAATAAATAATGATGTTGACATCATGATTCTAGTTACATTTTTTTTGTGAGTGACTAAGCTTTGTGCTTTGAGAGAGCCTTACAAAAATATTTATTTAAAATTTTTTGGTTTGTTATTAATTTCCCGTGTATAAAAGGCATTTATATTTTTTGTATAATTTTAAATTTTTTTAGATTCCATAAAGAGATTTTTAAAAATTACGATTCCAAAATATTTATAATTTTACATTTTTACATCTTAACATAGATGAAGAAGAATATGGAGGTCTAGGTATTAGCCAACATTATTAGCTTAACAAGCCAATAGGGCTTATCACTTTTTACACGCGCAACATTGGTAAATGTAAATACTTATAATTACTTATATTAAATATTTATTATACTTCAACTGACTT
This sequence comes from Brachycentrus maculatus, assembly GCF_059751285.1. Classification (NCBI taxonomy): domain Eukaryota; kingdom Metazoa; phylum Arthropoda; class Insecta; order Trichoptera; family Brachycentridae; genus Brachycentrus; species Brachycentrus maculatus. Next base: position 426,127 of record NW_028280927.1, read on the forward strand.
TAGTATCTCCTCAAAGGCTTTATAATAAACAAGTAAATAATATCATTCACTTCGGATGTTTCTGAAATGGAATTTATACAACCTTAGTGACGATCTTAGAACTTTTCTCTAGCCTCATTCTAAAGGGTTTTCTGTCATATTTCCAACATTTGAATGGAAACCCATCAAACGTAGAATTAGCATTATCGAGAGCACGCAGAATCAGTTAGCGCCGCGAGCGGGGAGCGCGCAGCCAACAATAATAGGCGACGGAGTATTTTAAGAACCCTATTATGACGAGTATTTGTTATCAGGGAAACACATTCGCCGACTTGTAGTACCTACCCACTTCGCCGGAGACAGTCGCCAAACTGACGAAGGGGTGGGGTGTCTTTAATTTTGATAATGGATGTTTTCGCGACTCCAATTTCATCAAAGGCGGGAATTTTTTGAAACCCTCTGTATTGTGCACATCATGTTCAAATCACGCTTCCGCGTTTTTCAATTTGATTACGGTATTAAAAATAACAGTAAATATGACTAACAAACTTTACTTTTTATAAAGCAGAGATTTTTTTATTTAATGCAAGGCCCGAATCCTGGATTAAATTCACGTACTTGAGATCCGCCTGAAAACACGATATAAAAAAATATGGAGCTCATAATTTGACCAGTTTTTTTTATTTTTAACATTTCGTGTGTGTCCAAATACTTGTTCACAAATCTTTTATCTACTATAATATTATGTGAAATTATAGATACTGGATTATTCACTTTGTCGATGACGTATCAATATTATAAGTTTCTCACCTTAAGATGAAACATTTATCTGTCTCTATGAAAGAATATAGAAGTCTGAGAATCCAGCTTAATATGGATGTTCAATAATGTGCAGAATTGTGAACATTATACGGGTATATAAAGTGATCAATAAATTGCTTGACTTTGGAATTACTTGACATTGGGATTGCTTTACTTTTGAATGGCTTGGTGTTGCTCTTTAGTAATCTAAATCATTTAAAAACCTAAAAAATGCACTTGTTTTAAAATTATTTTTTACGTTATTTTATTACTTGAAGACTAAGTAATCTTTTATTTTAATAATAATAATAATAATAACTCTTTATTCCAGCTTGACTAAGTGGTGGGTGCAATACTTAGTCAGCCATATATTTTACAACATTTTTTTTTTACAATGAAATTAAAAATAATAAACAAATAAGACAGTGAAAGAAAAAAAAGAGGAAAAAAATATAAAATAATAATAATTATACATTTGGAGAGATGTAGATGATTAGCTCGCTGGCAAACGCAGCACTGTGCTCCAGTGCCGCCACATGTCCAGCCCCCATCTGTGCTCCACAAGCCACTTTATGATGACAAACTTTATATTTATATGGACAAACTTCTAGATTCCCTCTATGGCCTTGATTTTAAAATTGATTCTTGAACTTTTTTTGTGTGCTATCGGAAGAATCTTTTAAACCCAACAGTATTCCAAAGATAAATCAGAGAGTGTTGATATTGTAAAAAAAAAGAAAAAAACTTTAAGATTAAATTCCAACTTGCTTTAATACATTTCCTACTCCTTTGTCTTCTCGGCGCTCTCAGATTTTAAAAGGAAAGTAACTTTTATTTTCATATACCTGCAAAACAAAATGAAAGGTTATTGTAGGAAGAAACTTGTTACTTTAAAATTAACAATGGGATTCGCCCGGGGAATTCAAAAAAGTTTGCAGTTGACTCGAAGAAATTACTTGCTGAAAAGTTTCCAATGGAAATGTTTACTCAATAAATTGACTGGCCTTTTTAGCCTTAAAACTTAACGAGTAAGACAACAATGATGACTCATTTAGAAAATTTCAAATTATTCAACTCATTATCGGTATGCTGTGTCAGGCTCATTTTAATTGCTCTAGTAATTGTGATAATATTCCTGTGTTGCTCTTTCCTCTTCTATACAATTCTTAGTCCTTTTTTTAATTTAAAAAGAATATATATTTTTTTGTCTTTGTCAATCTTTTGGTTATGTTTAAAGTAATCATAATTTTTTATCAATGACATAACAATATGATTTAATTACTGTAATTCGAATATTATTTTTTAAATTTTTTTTTTGTAAATTTTTTTTATTGTTTATTTTTCAATTCTGTATGTCCTCTTATATTCTATTTTGGTCTCAACATTTTGAGTGGTTCACTAAGCAGGGTTTTCTCAGTTTAGCAATTATTTTCACTTTTTTGACATCTCAACATAAGTGAAGAATAATACGGAAGTCTAAGTTTTCAAAACATTTTTCATGATCAAAATTGCATTTGACATTAAAGAAATATTATTTAGTCAGACTTTTGGAATAGGGAATTATACTTAAATTTAATAATTGAATATTTGCCTTTTGTGTGTCTTTTCACCCGATGTTCATACTTTTAGGGGTCGAATTCGCGATAAAGCTAGTATATTGTCGGACGTATGTGGGACAAAATGAAAATATTTTAAAGTACAAAAAATTTTGTCCAATCATTTATTTCACTACTGCTCTCAAAATACTTTTAGTTATGAATAATTTCATAATATTCTTCAGCATTCTTTACACCAATTCTGCCACTTTTTTTCAACCAATGATAGTGCTAAAATATTAGTTATATAACGGAAAAGTGTTAACTTTAAAACCAGTCACAATGTACAGAGAGACTTATTAATGGCCGCCAGGACTTATTTATTTATTCTGGAGGGAAAAGCATTGAAACCCCGCGATTTTCTCCACAGATAAAATGGCGACCTGTTGAAAGAACATGGACGCGACGCGCGGTACGGAATTCTCGTACGCGGATAAAAAGATAATCTTTTTAATAAAATACTTACAGGCATTACAAAATGCTGACCATTTCTGTGGCCGTGCATCTGTTCGGTAATTAGTCAATGCGCGCATTTTAAAATCGTGTTTAAGCGATCTGATTATGTATTCACCTCAATGCTAAGAACAATGTGCTTTTTTATTTAGTATAACACCTTTTCATCCGAAATTGTAACTTTTTTTTATATTTATCATTTTTAATTTAAGTTTTACTTGGTAAATGCCACTTTTTCTTAAATCTATTGTGACACGTGTTTGGATGTATTCCGCATCATTTTCAAATACCGTATACGGTGTTTGAAAATGATGTGGTATGCATCAAAACAGGTTTCGCAATAGATTTAAGACATTTTGAGAAAAATGCAAATTGAGAAATTATTAAACATTTAGGAAATTAAACTGATGGAAATTAAAGTGACCCATATTATTCAATTAATATTTTTTACATTTTGAAGAACTATATGAAAGAATGGGTATTAGCAGGGCTTGCGACCCCTCTTGGGCTAATTTCAGTGATCACTTTATACACGTGTAACATACATTATTCTACCCATGACTGACAACCACACTACTAAGATTTTCGAAATTCGTATATATATCATATGATTTGCACGCCGTTTCATGTGTGAGAACAAGGATTTGGACACCAAAACGTTGTAAATAATTTATTTTATTTTGTAAAAAAATCTCATTTTTTTCCCATATACTTAATATGAAACGTTAATAATATTTTAACCTTGAATGCATGAGTACATGTTAATAAAATTTTAATGATTTGAATTTATTGACAAAAGGAAACGCGAGTTCAAAAAAGAAGAAGAAAAAATCTTCAATACTAAAAACATTTAAAGAAATTTATTACCAGGGCAGGATGAAAAAAAAAATTTTTCAAACTAATTACAATGTTTCAAATACTTTTTTCTAGGCCTGTAGAAATCAGTTATCAAAGTTTTTTTTTATGTGTGTGATATATTACATCAAATATCAACAAATTATTAAGAGACTCCGTTTTATACGACGCAAGTCAAGTAAAAAATTAAAAATTAATTTCAAGTAAGAAAAAACAAATGATTACTTACAAGAAAGAGACGTGTATGTGCGAAGTCGTCGAGCTATCCGGTTAGTTAGTTTTATTTACAGCAGATGGCATTGGTGTCATGGGCCACGTTCAGTTCGCGCCAGAATACTCAAATGCTTCGAATTCGGGTCGTTCGAATATGCTGTAACGCGTCAGTAAAACGGCTTGGAACCATTCCTTTACGCACAGCTGGAGGCGGAATTTGCGGGAAATACTGTTAAACTTTAGAGACTATACTTTATTCTATTAAAATTAAACACTTGAAAAATCTACTTTATCGAGTTTTAATTTGTACCAGAAGATGAAAACAATTGTCGTTTTTGAAACTAGTCGTAAATAAAAATAAAACTCGATAAAGTGAATTATTCAAGTGTTTAATTTTAATAAAATAATCATGTCATTCCACAAAGTTAATGCCGAATCAATAAATAATATACTTTATTCTACTAAATTAAAGAGATAATCGTATTTTTCATCACAATATTTTTTTAACAAAATACAGAATGAGGTTTTATAAATACCTCTTTTTGAATTTTTACAATTTCCCTTTTTTTAGTTTTACCTATGTGACGAGCTTTCTGACATACTGTTGTGATTTTTCCCTTAAAAATCACGCATTTTTATTATTTTGTTTTCTATTTCTGCTTCATTTAACCATTATCTGCACCCAATGGTGCATAGAGCACTGCATCTTATATAAACAGTGTAATGTTGATTCATAAGTTTGATTAGGTTTGATATGATATTGTAATTAATATGAAAGAAAGGTGATCAAATCTACTCAAATTTATTTTAAATATTAAATATTATAAATATTGGAGTAAAAAATCACTTTTATTCGTTTTGACCCCACATGAGAATCGATCCCAGGACTTCCAAAGCGTTGGCCACACGCGCTGACTACGAAAGGGGTAGAAGTTCTAAATATAAATAACTTACTAACCATCAAACAGCTTCTCTGCAAGAGTAGGTAGAGAGAATAGAACGCCCATCAATCTGTGTTTGTAAACAATCTTCACCTCTTCCACATACGAGCATTTCCTCATACTTACACGCCGATTAATCCGACTCCTGTCATGATTACTTTCATGTATTTAAAATATGTCATTTCAAATATGTTATAAAATAACTCGATACTGGCTATAACACCCAAGATGGGTGAAAAGCCATTAAAAAGAAGCAGAAGAAGAAAATGTGTTATTTTTCTTGAAACATTTTATTCGTGGATACGTATAACAGGATAAGTTAATTTTCGTTTTACAATATCTACCTTAAGTCTACTACTTCTTATCTACTATGTAATATAATGTCAAATCAAGATGAAGACCAAAATCATTAATTTAATTCCAACCCTTACATTAATTGATTCGGTAGTCACTTTGTGGTAAAAACTATTCATTTTCAATATAACTTTCACTAAGTAAAAATCACTATTTCATCACTTTCTAATGAAAAAGTGGTTTTTACTTTGTAAAACTAAAATTAATTGCAAACCAATGAATGAAGAAAATATTCCACCATTTTAATTTGTACCAAGGATTTATTTGAGATAGCACTCCCTGATTTCGCCCATCCGTCGCGTAGTTTGTCAGTCTGTAGTGGTGCGTGAAGCGCTCGTGATGGAGAATAATGGGATTCCTCAGCGCAATGAAGACGTCTCACAGCCGATTGTCCATGGCAGCGCCAGTGCATGCAGTCCCCTAATTGATGGTGGACTCATTACTCTTCACTTGTCACCTTCTGCAAACGAGATTCCGTTCTTTTGGCTGGGGCAGCGGCTGCCTCGCGATCTCTGACCAACTAATTCAATATAGATCTGAGCATCCCAACGTCCACTGATTTAGCGACAAATTATTAATAGTCAAGAAAAATGTCGCTGGAGATGTAGCACAATTTTTTTTTGTTGAATCATAAATATAATTTCCGAAATTCGAGTATTATAGTTGTCAATCATGGGTAGAATGGTGAACGATACACGAATTTAAATTTATCACTTAAACCAGTCTATGATAGGTCGTTAGCCCTGTAAATCTCGAAACTCTTATATTCTTCTTCATCTGTTTGGAAATATGAATAAAAAATCTTGATTAAAAATATATTATGTATTTCAACGAAATATCATCATTTTATTGATTCTGATGCTTTTGTTTTTATTTTTAATGGAGTTAGCCAAATTGTTTTTAATTTTTAATTTTTTAACCAAGATATTTACACAAGACATATAGAAGTACGTACGTACTTAAAAGATTTATACGCACAAGACTCAGTGATTTGTATTTTAATGAATACTCTTTTTACATCCTTATCAGCATATGATTAAATGGCATTACTAAATTCATTAGAAAAATACACTTTTAGTTTGTTTAATTTTTTTAAGGTATGCGTTTAAATATTAATGAAATAATTCTAAGTAAAACGGTAATGTACTTACATATCTTACATATACATCAAACATCGTAAAAATATAAATAAAATCAAATAAAAATAAACACCACCAACAGTTTATTATTAATGAAGACTAGACTAAGAAAAAAGTGCTATACTTTTATGAATACTTTATTTAATTAAAATACTTTTTCATACAAAAGTAAGTAAAAATATTGAGCCATAAAATTATTTGTAGAAAAAAAATACCTGCTTTATTCGGATCCCGAGAACTTTTGTAAGATGGTCACCCAACTAAAGCAATAGAAGCTTAATTTATATGATGTAAATGAATGCCTCAATACAGGTTACGTCTATTGAAGTATCCATATAAAAAAAACATAAAAAACCACAAAAGCAAAAAATTTACATTTTATATTTTTCAATCAATCATTTTGACTGGTATGTAATGAAATCGTACGTATTTAGAAAATTATCCATTTCGTAAAGTCTATATTTGTATTTAATATCGAGCGAGTATTAAAAAGCGTACCAGGAGTTCATGAATTTGAAGAATGGTCTCATTTCAATATTTAAATCTAGACACAGCTTCCATCTCCCAAACTGTACCTACTCGAGGACGAACTGGGAACCTCCAATATGGTGTCCTGCGGCTAGGAAATTAATCAATTACTTTGCGATCCTCTATTCATCACAACGGTTCTTATACAATTAAAAAAAAAACTGATGTCGTTATCACAGATCTTATTAACTTTCCTCGTAATAATAAAAAGATCATGATTTCATTAATGATGTTTCATCTAACAATTAAAAACAAGTTTTGACTATGATATACTACCATCACGCGGTTTTCCTGTAGAGGCAGGCGGAGAAGATGGAAAGCCACACATGTCCTAACATGCACTCCTAGCTTCTCTCAAATCCATACGTCTATCATACTCCGATTACGAAGGCTTATGATACAACCATACTGTAAGTTCTGATTGATTCTCAAGTATTTTTTGGTCGAACTCGTTCACATTTGACAAATATACTTTCTTAGTCATTCTCTCGTTATTCATTCACTCCACGTGTCCATACCATCTTTGAGAACCTTTTCTTTATCTTTTCAATTATCCCTGGTTCAGCCTTACATTATTTTCTAATGTCTTAATTTTAATACTAAAGATAGAACTCTTGCACAATATTGTTAGTGAAATAATTGCCTAAAATATAAGAACTATCCGACGATTTCTTGTGCGTTAAATTCATTCAAATTAAATAAATTCATACGTATCTATGTTTAGTACCCTCCGCCTTCGTTATGTTTTTGTTAGAGCTTACAGTGCTGTAGGTCCCGGGTTTGATGCCTAGAAGGGTTAAACAAATATGATTGATTTTTACTCTCATATTTATTTAATATCACCCTATACTGATATAAGAAGCGCAAGTCTAATCACTTTGGCTGCAATGAACAACCATGATAACACTACGTCGATACAATGCAGTACCCAATGTACCATTGGGTGCAGATAATTTTTAAAAGAAGAAGAAGAAAAACTTTTTGTTTTTCTAAAATTCTTCTTCTGATTTGAGGAAAGAACTACTTCTTTCCTCAAATTCATCTAATTTGGCACTAGAACTACACAAAACATAGTACATGGCGTTTTAGCATGGATGTATAAAAAACTGTAAATGGTATGTTTTCTTATTTTATTATTTTTTGTTTTCGTTTACTTTTCAGAAAAAAATATTTTTATTTGTATTGTTATGATAAAATATATTTTTAAATTTTTATTTGAAAAAAATAAATCTTACTTTCTCTTTACTCTGCTGGTGAAAGCAAAACCATTTTCGATTACGTCACAGCCATAAATCATTCAGTAACAAATTTGAGCATACAAATATATTGAAAACAAACACTTGCGGGGTATCAATCTATTTGTTTAAATATTTGATTGAACCCAACAGCGGGAGACTGTCCCACTCAAACGCTGGGTTATTAATTATCTTCTGGCAAAGTGGTCGTTAACAGTATTTTTTTTTAACAAATCGCTTCTTTGAAAAATTAACAGTTATTTTAAAATATCGAAAATTTAATATCATCAATTTATTTCATTTATAGCTGTTCAAAAAAATATTATTTTATTATACTTTTACACTCACTTTGACATCTCATCTAAGATGAAAAAGAATATGGAAGTCTGGGCATTTACGGGGCTGACGACCGTCATAGGCTGGTTTAAGTGATCACTTCACACACGTGTAACATTCACCAATTCTACCCATTATTGACAACCACACTACTCAAATTCTTGGAAGTTCTATATATCGCTCACTCCTTTCAAGAACGTCATAAATCAAAAATCGTCAATTTTCAGTTGTGCATGTTTTCGGAATGCCCAGAAAATGTACTATATCCCAGCAAAAGAGGCATATTTTTAACATAATATTTACCCGCTACAGGACAGAAAGTGTTGTTTTTGCATTTTTAAGAAAAGTTATTGTTTAATTTTTTTTTTAAATACTAAATATTTTTCAAATGAAGAAAAAACCTTCAGGTTTTACCTAAAAAGATTTTTTGTATAGTAAAAAGATCAAGAAGTGGCTTGATATTTATTTTTAAAACATTTTATTATATTTTTAAACTTTAAAAACGTTCTATTTATTGTTTCGGCATTAACTTTGTGGTAAGACATGTTACAATAATTAAAGAAAACACTTCGTTTTTTACCACTTGAGTTTAATTATAGACTACATGTTTCAGAAGCTAAACTTCCATCATTCAGGTCTGTATAATAACTAAAATATAAAATATAAAATTGTTCTATAAATAAGGATAGGGGGAAAAGTAAGGGGAAGGGGTTAGTCAAGGAACGGAGTTTGAAAACAAAGGAAAAATTGAAAGCAATGGCGAAGAATTTTGAAATTTATTAAATAATATATTGTTTCAAAATTCTTCGCCATTGCTTTCAATTTTTCCTTTGTTTTCAAACTCCGTTCCTTGACTAACCCCTTCCCCTTACTTTCCCCCTATCCTTATTTATAGAACAATTTTATATTTTATATTTTAGTTATTATACAGACCTGAATGATGGAAGTTTAGCTTCTGAAACATGTAGTCTATAATTAAACTCAAGTGGTAAAAAACGAAGTGTTTTCTTTAATTATTAAAAACGTTCTCCTGAAAAATCGAATTTTTTGCCAGAAATATCATTTTCATTACAATATTATGAGGATGTCCAAATACTTGTTCACAAAATCTGGATTATCTTCAATTACAGGAATTATTTATAAATCATTATTAATTTAAAAAAATAATGTGAAAATAACTCCTGTAATTGGATATAATCCAGATTTTGTGAACAAGTATATGGACACACTCAAAATCTCGTATATGTACATTTATTCGAGGAGTGAATGATTTTTTTTTGGAGAATACCTCAAAGAACGTTAGTTTGATTTCGACTGGTGATGTTCTAACTTATTTTCACCCGCTACTTAAAAAATTAAGACTTCCCCTTTTTAAAATATTTTCATGATTTTAAAATGATGCGGAATGCATCGAAACACGTGTCACAATAGATTTTAAGAAATAGTGGCTTAACCAAGTAAAAATTCAATTAAAAATACATGTAAATAATCATATCTGTTTGACTGCCGAATCAATCAAGGAGATAAATACATATGAAACATAACCTTGAAAGGATAGATATTGTAACTAAATATTTGATTGGAAGATAATTTCTTCCTCGTGGAAAGAAGTAAACTAATACTTACATTTGTAATTTCAAAATACATTTTACATTCTTAAAACAATCGTTGTTTATTAAGGCGTAAACCCATTTTATTAATGACATTATCTTTGATTAAAAATTGAAAAGGTACATATCGTAGTCCTACAGGAGAATGTGTTCAACTAACAAAACGTAAAATATTCAGGAGGGCCATTTAAGTCACTTTTGCTTGGCAAGAAAATAAACATCAATGCAGTTAGTCATTTTTAACAAGTCAATGTATTATACTTCCAAGTTTAAAATCCTTTGCGATGTTTTTCAGGACAATATTAAGCTAGTAAGATATCAAATAGTCAATGATCACATATTTGTAAAAAATGCACTTGGTCACCTTATCCTGTATGACTACGATAAGTATGTATATATTTATAGAGAGAGAATTACTTACAATAATATAACACCGAACGAAACGTTTATTAAACGCCAGCGCGGAGACAAACAACGCTTAATTTCGTGGTTCCCTAAACGAGATATTAATGATGCCCAAGATTCATTTGACACCTACAAGTCTCGGTGGCATATTGAGTGAGCATTGTATCGCCTCACCATCTGCAGCCGTGTTCAAGAGAAGATAACACGGAAACTGAATTACCACCTCTGCTGCGACGGTGACAATCCATTGTCTGAATCTTAACAAGTATTATTGGAATGTCAGCGGTCCCAGGACTGTGATTCGTGAGTTGTTTAACCCTGCATCGGCGATGTATATAAATTGTATTGACATGTCCATAGTAAGCAAGTGCCATAAGTTTGGACCCCCATCAAAGCACTTGAATAACATATAAACGTTATATGCTATCTATATTTTTATTTTTATATTTTATTTTATTTTAACTTTATGTGCAGAAAAAAAGGATATCGGCTTACTGCACAGAAGCAATATTTTCCAACAAATCAAAAACAGACTTGTGATATTGGTCAAAACTTTTGATGCCTTACATCTGTTACAGGTGTTTGCAATCAGAGTGTAGATAGTGCTTGAACATAAAGTATAATATAATAGTATATGTAGTTATATTCGATAAAAAAATGTTCATTGGAAAGTGGAGTTTATGGAAAGATTAACTGGTTTTAAATACGGACGAGTTTTCAATTAAACGTATTTTTTATGGAAATCTATGATTTTTTTCTATGACAAAGTCATCAGGCAAAGTCTAGAAGTAACATTAAGATTGTGTACATTTGACATTTACTTAAAAAACGCTTTTGTAATTTCTGCTCATTAAGTTTTCTTCTAGACCAATTGCTAAGTATTTTGAAATCATTTCAATTGAATTCATGGGGGGTAAAATTTAACATTTATACTTTCTTTATTTGTTGTTGAATTTATCAGGTCAATATGAATCTATATTTTGTAAAGAAAAAACTATAAATCAGTCATCATCGTACATAATTATATTTACTACAAGTTTGGGTAGATCATTTTCAGACTACAATAATAAATTTTTAATTAATGTTTTACTTAGTAAATACCACTATTTTTTAAAATCTACTGTGACACGTGTTTCGATGCATTCCGCATCATTTTCAAACACCGTATGGTATCATACGATGTTTGAAAATGATGCGGAATGCATCGAAACACTTGTCACAGTTGATTTTAAGAAATAGTGGTATTTACTAAGTAAAACATTACTTAAAAATGGATAGATTTTACCACAAAGTGACTGCCGAATCAATTAATAAAAATAAAATAATAAACATTGTGATTTGCTTTGATTATATCGTTATATATAGTAATGTCACAATAGCAGCTACAACAACAAGTGTTGAATATCTAAAAATCAGAATTTTGTCTCCCAATAACCGTTTTAATAGAAAACTGCGTATTTCGTTTATACATTAAAAGATTTTCTTGTTTCGAATGACTAGATTGTTTACTTTTGTATTTACATATGTCACGCTTTAAGTTAAAATTTTATGAAATAGGAAATAATTTAACGTTTTTCGTATCGTTTCCGATACCATAGTTAATTTGAATTTATATTTTAAATCTTTAACGCATAACGGATGAATAGTTATGAATGAAAATTATCCAAAAAAAAACCATTAATTTTTAAACACATTGACAATTTTTAAAAACTCATCGATCCTTTTCGTTGAAAAGTAATTTTAAAAAATTTGTTTTATTTATTATTGTTCCAGTTATTATTATTGTATTAGTTATTGAAAAAAAAAATCCAGGAATAGATTTTACCCAGTCACCAATCTTCTTTTAATAATGTAACCATTCTAGGGTTAATCGGTGATTTATAGAGTACGTAGTATCTTGATTGCGTGTCACTTGGATAAATAATGTTCTAGAATCGCCATCAGAATACGTTTTGATATCTTGCATCATCGAATTTAATAAAATATTATTCATATGGTTTCCGGTATTCTTAAATTACCTTCCAAAAATGAAGATAACATCGATGCCAGCCAATTACCATTTTGGGCCCAACGTTATACGGAAAAAAGTCCATATATCACAAAAGCGTATTCACCTTAAAATAATTCAAGATACATGTTTTGTTAACAAATTAATAATAGGTGTAAAGTGTATTTAAATAACAAGAGTTACTTGAAAGTGGTCAGGTGAGGTGTTGGAATAATCGGCGGGCATGTATGAGGAGATGCATGAATGTGGAAGAGGCGAATATTGTTATCAAAAACAGATTTTTATGGCGTACTATTCTCTTTGCCTACCCCTGCGGGGAAGCGGTGTGATGGTTAGTTATAATTTTTTTAATTACTTAAATTGAGAATCGTGTTTTAGAAAAAATACAGTTTAGATTATTTGGTAGTTATTTCCTTAGAGATCTAAACTCAATAGGTACCTATGAATCAATGTTTAAAAGTACCTATGGAAATTGTACTAAGGCTCTGTTTATAATAATATATATTTACAGATAAATAAATTAAGTAGCGTGGGTAATGTTTTAGTACAAACAGTTCTTCTAAATTATTTATCAAAATCATGTTTTTCATAATTTATTTATGTACATTACATTATGTACCGTTCAATTCATATTAAATTAAATTTAAAAGTCATCAAAAACAATGTATTTTTTGTATTTTGTAATTTTATAATGTTTAAAAAAAGTACTTGTAAACAATAAAAAAAAATTAAACGTTAAACAATTATTTGAAGAAATAATGAAATCATTATTTATATGCGTATGGTGAGGTTTAAAGTGAGGTATTTGTATGTATAAAGTGAGGTAATCTAATAAGCAGATTTTTAACATTCAAACAATGTTTTGTGTTTCAATAAATTTATAATATTTTTAAAAAAATATTTAGAACTAAAAACTAATTTTAAATTGCAATCGTTCTTGAAGAAAATGTAAAAGAATTATTTCAATGTATAAGGTGAAATAGATTTTTTACATTCTCTAAAGCACAGATTCAGGCTGGTCTGAATTTCTATACTAAGATTTTCTTGTTATGGTACTCGCTTGTTGTTAAACTACATAGTGAAGATTCCGCTGAGAATTCGAGGTGAAACAATGATAGCGCTAAAGAAAATCGTGATCTTGTGGAAAACAACTACTTCCATTTGTATGGAGCTCTATTTGGTACATGTAACAAGACATTAGTCTCGATACGGTAATAGCTAGCAATTACTTGAGTACCTAAATCAAACTTACAACAATGACTTTACGAACATAAATTTTTTATAGTAATTATTAAGTGGGTATTTTTACAAAATATTTAGAAGTGAAGCTTTTTCAAAAAAGTATTAGCAACTTATCTTTTTACCGTTATCTGCACCCAATGGTGCATAGGGCACTGCATCGTAATGACGCAGTGTTATCTTGATCGTTACTTTTATGAAGGCAAGGTGATCGCTCCACCGCTTCAGGGACCTGTCCAGAGTAATATTAAATAAATATTAGAGAGTAAAATCACTAATATTTATTCGCAACCGCCCCTGGGAATCAAACCCGGGACCTCCAGCACGGTAGCTTTACACGCTAACCATTACACCATGGAGGCGCACAAAAACTAGCAACTAATACGGTCCACAATTACAATGTTACAATTGAACCTTTGAATATAAATAATGTAATAATGTAATAAATGTTTTGTCCCAGCCAAAACCAACTGAATGTTGTCATACATCTCAAAACTAGTTTTTTAACACTAGTCTCAAGACTAGTTTCAAAGACTAAAGACTATATACTTGTAAATGTTTCCATCGACAGGTGAAAACACAAATAAATAAAACGTATTTATAAACGAAATCAGAAAGAATAATAATGCCTTGAAAAATAGTCTTATATTTAAAATAAAACAAATCATTCTAAGGCATTTCACTTATTGATAAAGTTAAAATCGTTTATTTTTATAAATATAAAGAAAGGTGCCTATTTTTCCTTTTTTAATTTAAATTTCACTCGGTAAATACCACTTTTTCTTAAAATCTATAGTGACACGAGTTTCGATGCAATCCGCATCATATTCGAACACCGTTTGTGAAGCTAAGTTCTATGTCTAGCTATATGTGAGCATCTAAATTAAGATAAAATGCATCGAAATACGTATTAAAATATAATTAACCTAGTGGAATTAAAATATAAAATGGATAGATACAGCAAAGTGACTGCCGAATCAATTAATGAAAATGCTCTTTGTTTTCTACTCGAGTTCGTTTCTTGATCACCCATTTAATTTGTGTTGGAGCGTATCTCTATGCAATTATAAGGGCTAATCTTCTCAGAACACGAAAAGCAATAGCTCATGATAGCCCGTAAAGTATACGTCTCGGGAAGGGAGTGCGGCCGGTGCGCGGTGGGGTCGAGTATCGGGTCTTCAGACGCCGGGTTTCGCGCTCGTGCGCGTTCATCTCCTCGCGTCCTGTGCAGTCCCAATAAATAATATTCTCCGGCGAGCGGGGTAACTCGAGACGAGCTTGGTTATCTTTGAAAGTTTTGTTTTGTATGTATTTTAAATTCCGTGCTTAATTTGCATTTCAAAAAAATGTCATTATATCTACCTGCTGTCATTTATTTTAAAATCATTGACCGTGCATTAATTTTTTTCCCGGTCCCGGCAAATCAAGCCAGTATTGGTAATATTTTGGACTGTGATCAACAGAATAGTTATTCAGTTTTGTGAACATAAATAAGAATATAGTTAAAATATGACTTTGTTTTAAAATCACTAAAAAAACATTTTATTATATCTTAATTTTATCTTGATATTATTATAACTAAATTATACCTTAATTATAAGCGGTTTGTAAAATTAAGTTATAAAAAGTATTTATAGTGATTGTAAAACAAAGTCATATTTTAATAATAAATTGTAAAATCACAAAGTTAGTGCTTCAAATATAAATTATATTAATTAGAATCCTAAATTACGAAAATTTTCATTTGTTGTTGAGTCATGAGCTGGCCCTACAGCCCCTTAAAAGGAATAGGTACCTTGGATTATGGCACACCCTGTGTGTATATATATATATATATATATATATATATATATATATATATATATATATATATATATATATATATATATATATATATATATATATATATATATATATATATATATATATATATATATATATATATATATATATATATATATATATATATATATATATATATATATATATATATATATATATATATATATATATATATATATATATATATATATATATATATATATATATATATATATATATATATATATATATATATATATATATATATATATATATATATATATATATATATATATATATATATATATATATATATATATATATATATATATATATATATATATATATATATATATATATATATATATATATATATATATATATATATATATATATATATATATATATATATATTCAATTTTCAGTTCTGCATGTTTTCGAAATACCCAGAAAATTTACTATATCCCAGCAAAAGAGGCATATTTTTAACCTAACATTTACCCGCTACAGGGCAGAAAGTGTTGTTTTTGCATTTTGAAGAAAATGTATTGTTTAATTTTTTTAAATATTTTTCAAATGGAGAAAAAATCTTCAGGTTTTCAGAAAATTATCTGTTACACAGTAAAAATTTCAAAAAGTGGCTTGTTATTTATTTTTAATACATTGTACTACATTTTTAAACTTTAAAAACGTTCTTGAAAGGAGTGAGTGATATGTATTAAAAGTTTACAACACTTTGAGTGTGTCCAAATACTTGTTCATAAAATTTGGATTATCTCCAATTACAGGAGTTATTTTCATATTATTTTTTGACATCTCATCAAAGATGAAAAGTTTTATACAGACATTTCTTGGTGGAACTCTGTATTTTATAAAATAAAATAAAAACTTTATTCCTCTTTTATTTTATTTGACCAGTTGGTTTTTAGAACTGGGAACTGGGTTTTACTACATTCTGATGATGTCAGGAACGACAAAACCTGGTCACTAGTCAAATAAAACAAAATTAGAAAAAACCATATCATTGTTGTTTTATGATACGGATTGAATATTTTGTCGTGTTGTATTACTTGCATTATGATTTAGTTACCCCATTTTACCAACACTTATCGCCTTCTCTGTCGATTTTCATACATTTCTCGCTCTCTCGATGTGTAATTTTTTACTGCCAACATATAATTCAGAGATCGTGTACGTTCAACACTTTAATTTGGCGGTAAATGCCGATTCATAATATTGAATTTGCCAATGATGGAGATTTATGCGCGTCTAAGTGCCGCCTTTTAGGCGATATTAGAACAGTTCGATATGCACAATCATATTTTTATTGATTGTAACGGCCGTATGGTTATTTGTGATTGTTTTCTCGAGGCAATATCGAACTACAAACAAAATTTGCAATTTGTAACACAATGTTCAGAGCAATTTATTTGATATATTGGCGCGGCGTCATACATTCGTTTCACATTTCCAAACCACCGCATCGTAAAGAACATTTCTTCATACTTTTTACTATTCTGAACTTAACTTTACATCATTTTCAAATATATTATTTTTTTTACATTATTTTTTGATATCTTAACATAGATGAAGAAGAATATGGAAGTCTAGGCATTTACATTTGATCATCTTACACACGTGTAATAAATATTCACCAATTCTACGCATGATTAACAACCACGCTATTCAAATTCTTAAACTTCTAATATATATTTATCAAACTCGAAACACAGTGCTTAACTTCACTAGACTTCACTAGAGACATCTATGGTGGGATGAGAGAAACTTTGTCATTTGTATGTTCCGAATCCTGGATTATATTCACATACTTGTGAAACGCTTGAAAATATCGTTATCATTTTTTATTTAAGCTTATAATTTGACCAGTCAATTTATTTACAATACACATTTTGACAGTGTCCAAATACTTTTTCAATAATCTGGATTACCTCCAATTAGAAGTAATTTTAAAATAATTCCTAATTGAAGATAATCCAGATTTCTGAACAAGTATTTAGACGCACTCATAATAACGTATTTAAATTTTGTATATTGTCATACATCAATTTTTCCTTTCAATTCAATTCATTTCATCATCTTTTTAACATTCGTTAATGGATTCAACTTTCAACGGCGTTCTTTCGTCTTTCATCTTTCTGTTACCATTTCCTTGTTTCGTTTATATTTCGTTATTATCTCCTCTTTCCGGCGATTTTTAAAGCAAGTTTAACAAATAACATACCTGTACATATATTTTAAGTGGTAAGAACTTTCTGAACCGTTAATTAATACTATCTAGATGAATTACTTACACTACGGCGTGAATAAATTCCAATGATAAAATGTACTCTAAAGATAATTATAAGAAATGAGACAGTTAATTGAAGCGAGGCGATCGCGGAGCACGGCTATCGAGCCCGATAATATTACAAGTCCTTGATTTACACACCTCTGCGTAGAAAAAACGTTGAAATAAAAGCTCCGCGGAGCTTATAACCCGGGGATTCATTTGAGCTTTATCGTTCATCCGGATCCGTAAATAAAGTTGATACAGACCGACACGACCCGATGATACATGGCTGGCTAAAGAAAGGATTATCATGACGAAGAATCGGGAATCCACTCCTCAAAGGGTGAAATGGCAGCAATTTAAAGAAGAAATCGCAAGAAATATAACAAACCAACCATTGGAAGATCGCGGCTATAAAATACTATAAAAATATCTAGTGCACAGTTTTTTTAAAGAAAAATTAATTTAAAAATTCACTTATATACCTTTTTTCTGAACCACCTACAGCAAAATGATGATCATCAATTTATTTTATTTAAATTGTTTTCGATATCATTTAAAAAAAAATTATTATAAAACTAAGAAATAAATGATCTAATCAGACGTGAAAACATGCATTCTGTAAACATGCATTTTGATAACGATCATACTTTCTTTTTTATATTTTACATTATTTACGAGTGTATTTAAAAAATGAGAATTAACAATTATTTGGACACTCTAAATATTGTGAAAATGAATCTGATAAAATATATATGTTAAATGCAGACTCCTCATGTACACTCTCTGAAAGGACTAAATACAATTCGCCACAGAGCTACAAATATATTTGATCATTTCAGATACCTTTACTAATATCTTGATACGTAAACAGAATGAATTTCTTCAATAATTATATATATAATAAGGTGAATAAGTCATCATCAGGTCAACTTTACTCTATAGTTGACCTGATGAGGTAAGAGTGATTCCAAAAACGACAGTTGTGAGTTTTACAGTGGTATTACACAATGTGAATGATTAATAATAAGGAGAGTGTTGTATTATTAAGTTAACAATGCTTTTTCTTCTCCGTCTTAGTCCTCATTACTGAGGGTTGTGACCCTTGTCGAAGCAATGATTCTTCTCCAGTTACCCCTAGACTGCGCTGCACGTAGCGCTCCAACCACCAAGGTGCCTGCTGCTGCCTTAACTTGATTGTTCCATCGTGTGGGGATCTTTCTCTCCCTCTCTTCCCCTCCAGGCAATTAATCACAACCAGTCGTTCCATGCTATCCTCATTGCCATGTGCAACGTGTCCACAGATAAGACCTACACATTACATTATTTTTGCATTTTACTATGAATGCAATGAAAACCCTGTATTATGCCTATATTACCATAGGAGCATCCTTGAATATGGATCCCAGGTCTCGAATCCTAGTTATGAAATCTATAAATGAAGAATCGAAAGAGTTCAAAATATTAATAACATTAATAGATTTTGTCTAGCATAAACATGGTACTTTTGACTAAAAAAGATAAAAAGCTTATTTAATAAAAATAGGTAAATATAAGTCATTACATAAAAAATTGGATAAAAACAAATCATTTCAACTGTGTACTTTAAATACAGAGTCTTCTCGCACACTTGCCGTAAGGACTATCACTTGTTAGCTCCTGCAGCCTTTTCAGGATTTATCTGATGACAGATGAAGGACACGGTATGGCCGAGGTGTTGAAATTAAATATGCACTAACTTATATGCAGCGCAGTTTACTTAGGAAGCGTGAGTTTAAAAGATTTCCATCTCTACCCATACTTGGCTTAATACGAACAGATGTTACCCATCTACTTACTTCGCATCGACTAAGAATGTTTCTTCTTACATAAACTTTTAAAACTAGCGAAATCGTGCATTAAAAGTTAGTGGAGATATTTTATTCGCTGTTTGGCGAATATCGATTTGATTACTTTTAAAATTATACACTTGTATAATACCAGTTACTGAGTTTTATTTCATTACACACGACTAGTTTCGAAAACTATACTTATTTTCATTGGCAGATGATTACTTAAGCAAACGATTAAAATCATTATTGAGGTATGTAGAAGTTGGGGTAAAAAATAGAGAGGGAGGGGGTCTAAGGGGTGAGACTTTTTGCAAATGGGAACAATGGTAATAATTATCTCTTTTTATATTTATGAATTAATTTTTAAATCAACACACAGATTTTTTGAGTCCACAAAGTTGCATTTTATTTTTAAAAAACACATAAAAATTTATATTGTGACAATTGTTTCGCCTAGTTATAGCATTTTCAATTTTTGGAATTTCATCTTTTTTCGTATAGAAACGATAGACGTTTAATCTCAGGTTAAAATCTCTTTAATATCATAAAATTTAATTCAGTAAAAATGGACTGTCATTTTTTTATATACTCTTAGTATTATGTCTGATCCTTATTCTCATTTTACTATGGGCATTCTCCTAGAGGATAAATTATTTTACTATTTGAAACAGCTTAAAACCCAATGGTGCATAAGGCGCTGCATCGTATTGACGCAGTGTTGTCTTGATCGTTACTTACATAAAAGCCAGGTGATCACTCCTGCGCTTCAGGGACTATTAAATAAATATTAGAGTGTCAACTCACTAATATACTGACTAACTAACTAACGAACTATCACACCGCTTCCCCGCAGGGGTAAGCAGAGAGAATAGAACGCCACACCACATCGCATCTGTCTTTGCAAAGATTCGCCTCTTGCACGTTCATGCATCTTCTCATACATACCCTCCGATTATTACGACTCCTAACCTGACCACTTACAAGTATTTGGCATACCTGATCGTGCAAAGTTTTTCTCGGTCTGCCTGCCTCTGCACTAATATTTTTATTCAAAATAGTTCTTACCCATTAACAATCGAAATAAAAAAAAATTAGCCTTATTTTTATTTTGAACAGCCTTGAAGATGTTACAACCTGTCTGATAAGTATTGCGGAATAAATTTGTATATTAAGTTTCAAGTTTCTAATTTAAATATTTAAGTTTTGAAAGTTCGTAGCGATTCCTCCTTTGATATCGCCCCCACCCCTAAGTTTACGCTTTATACTAAACACTACAATAAACTTAGAAATGTTACCATCTCATTTGCATAGAAATTCGATTTCTGTATGCACGCCAGTCGGGGGTAGGTGTCTGTAAACAGTTTGGGAAACTGTGGAAGGGTAATTTAACAAGGCTTATCTTCTATATTGGAAGGACTAGGGGTAGTTCTTAAAGAATGGATGCAAATAAATCTTGTTTCCAAAGTAAATAAAATAATATTTTAAGTTTTACTTAGTAAATATGTACCACGTGGTATTGGGAGTTATTTTCAACATATTTTTTTCGATGTTATTATTTTATTTTTTTTGACATCTCATCAAAAATTTTGTGAACAGTATTTGGACACACTCAAAATGTTGTGAATCTTTTTTTGACATTTCAACAGTGTGGATTGTGGTCCCGTGGTAAGTGTCGTGGACTCTTAAGTCAGAGTTTCTCGGTTCGAACCTACTCAACCACAATGTGATACCTATTTCTAATAATGAGAATCTAATAAGAAATAGTGTGAAATAAAAATATTTGTGTAAATAATAATAATAACACAAATATTTCTCTTTATTGAAAAAAAAAACAAAAAAAAACAGACTAAGAAGAATATGGAATTTTGGGCATTTACACGGCTTACGACCTTCTTAGGCTTGGTTAAGTGATCACTTTACACACTGTAACATTGACTAATTATCTTTAAGATCTATATATCTAGAAGTTTCGAAATTTGAGTAGTGTGCTTGTCAATCATGGGTAGAATTAGTAAATGTAACACTTGTATAAATTGGGCCTTGTACATGGGCCTTGTCTGCCTCGGAAGTGTATGGTCAGCTTGCTTGGCTACTGTTCTGGATATCCCGGGTTCGATTACCAGGGGGGTCAAAAAAATATAAGTGATTTTTTTACTCTAATATTTATTCCATATTACCCTGGTACCTGAAGCGGAGGTCTGATCATCTTTCCTTCAGGTGTTAACGATCAAGATAACACTTCGTTTGTATGATGCAGTGCCCTATGCACCATAGCGGTGCGGATAAGGGTTTGAATGATGAAAAAAAATAATGCCCGGACTTCCATATTCTTCTTCATATATTTGGAGATGTCAAATCAATAAACAAAAGAAATAGAAAGCCATCTTTCCTGAGAATCAATAAATGTTTTCATTACGATTTTTTATTATTATTTGATTTACCTTATCTTTATTTATTGCACTTATACGAATCATCGTGCAGTGGTCAAAACCCTTACGCGAAAGCACATTCTATAAACAGAGCTAGAATTATACCACTACTACTACTACCGTGACGCCGTTTCCCCGCAGGGGTAGGCAGAAAGGATGGAACGCCACACTCTTCGGTCCTGACATACACTCCTCGTCTCCTTCACATCCATACATCTAGTCATACATGCCCTCCGATTACGCAGACTTTTGACACCACCAGATTTAAGGTTCTGATTGATCTGATCGCGCCAAGTCTTTTTCGGTCGTCCTCGTTCTGTTTTCCCGCTCACATTCGCCACATATATTTTTTTAGTCATTTTCTTAAGTAAAAAACTCTTCCAGATCTATTCAATTATTCTTTGTTCAGCCTTACATTCTCTTCTTATATCTTCTTTTTATATTTATTTATTTATTTTTATCATTTCGCTCACTCCTTTTAAGAACGTCATAAATCAAAATACTTGATTTTTCAGGAGAACGTTTTTAAAGTTTAAAAATATAATACAATGTATTAAAAATAAATATCAAGCCACTTATTACTGTGCAACAGATCTTTTTAGGTTAAACCTGAAGGTTTTCTCCCCATTTGAAAATATTTAGTATATTTAAAAAATTCATTAAACAAAACCTTTTCTTCAAAATGCAAAAACAACACTTTCTGACCTGTAGCGGGTAAATATTATGTTAAAAATATGCCTCTTTTGCTGGGATATAGTACATTTTCTGGACATTCCGAAAACATGCACATCTGAAAATTGACGATTTTTGATTTATGACGTTCTTGAAAGGAGTGAGCGATTTATTCAGCTAGAAATATTTGACGCGTAAATTTATACAACACAAGTGGAGTGTAGAGAATGGGTACTCGCAGAGCCCGAAGCAGACTAATGAAGTGAATATATGCAAATTTCGTACTCAGCCACAGATGGGCGTATTTATTAAACAAGTTATCAAGTAATTCGCTTTCGAACAAGTCCGCAATACTCGCAATCCTGTTGATATTGTGTTATATTAAAAGCTCGGCGTTGAATTGTCACTGGAGGTTAGGTTTTAGATAAGCCGTATATTGTATTTATAATTCACTATATTTTGAGTGTTTCTTAACTATTGTTCACAAATTCTGGGTTAGTTTCCACTTATGAACTATAAGTAACATGAAAAGTATGTTTTCTTCGTCTATATAAAGATATCGTATAAATTTATTTTCAATGATTTTTATATAATCCTGGAGTTCGATTCCCAGGGGGTCAAAATATTTTTTTTCTTTTTTTTTTTCTTTTTTTTTTATTTTACCCTGGACTAGCACCCGAAGCGTAGAACTAATCACCTTGCCTTCATATAATAAATCATCAAATAAACATTGCATCATTTTGATGCAGTACCCTATGCACCACTGCGTGCGGTCAATGGTCAAAAGTAGTAGTATTTTTTAAATAAATGTATATTTTTGTTATCTTAACTTGAATGTGAAAGAAGATGAAAGTCTGCGATCACTTTGTATACTGTGTAACTTTCACCATTCTTCCCCTTATTGAACATCCATATTGCTGTTTTTTAAACATGTATATATGCAAGAATCTCAGACCTTCCATATACAGGTAGACTTTTCGATAGGTTAGTGAAGTATGGCGCCACCAATTGAGGAATTGGTGAAGTATTTATTTGACTTGCTTCCCTTAAACAAATTTCAATAATTTATAAAACGTTTTATTTTATAAAAATTACTTTCATATTAGGGATTTTAAATAGCCCCTAGGTTGAGCACACCTGCCGCGAAGTAAAACATCAAAAATATCGACTCTAATCCCAGTAGTCGGGAAACTTTTTCATTTATGTTCTGGTTTCTTTGTGTCTACGCTTCTATGGAGGCTTGCTGCAGCTTTATGTACCTGACGTTAAATAACTAGGAGCAATCAGTTGAAAGCTGCTTTATCAAAAATTACTACGGCGTCCAAGCCGATTCTTTGAGCACCCATTTCCAATACATCACTGAAAATGTGCGAATTTCGAAATACATGTTTTCAAAACTTTTAGTTTGACGCAAAAACAATGCTTTGAGCCAACGTTCTCATTATACTTTAGGCTGCGTTAAATCAAGCAAACATATCGCTCACTCCTTTCAACAACGTCATAAATCAAAAAACTTGATTTTTCAAGAGAATGTTTTTAAAGTTTAAAAATATAATACAATGTATTAAAAATAAATATCAGGCCACTTATAAAACTTTTTAGTGTGTAACAGATCTTTTTAGGTAAAACCTGAAGGTTTTTCTCCATTTGAAAAATATTTAGTATATTTAAAAAAATAATTAAACAATACCTTTTCTTCAAAATGCAAAAACAACACTTTCTGCCCTGTAGCAGGTAAATATTAAGTTGAAAATATGCCGCTTTTGCTGGAATATAGTACATTTTCTGGGCATTCCGAAAACATGCACATCTGACAATTGACGATTTTTTATTTATGACGTTCTTGAAAGGAGTGAGCGATATAATATAACTGCTGACGAGAAAGCGAATATGCCAGAAAATTCAAATTAATTGTAAATGAATTTTTTTTATGGGATTTGCAACTCTTTTTTGCGTGTGATAAATTAGACTCACATTATTATTGATTCTATTAAAGTTTTTAGGGACTTTTTTTTAAATAATGGCAAAGAAAACAATAGCAAAAAAAAAACGCCATATTTTTATGTCATTCATCTTCGATCTATAATATCAGCGAACATTTAATTTTCGCAAGTAAGGCATCATTAAGATCTATATATTATGTCCTTACTTTGTATATTTCATGTTGTGTAATTATCTTTTACTTGTATACTGTATCGTGTTTAATTATGAATTGAAATAAATAAGCAAAAATGTAATATAAATGTTTTTTCTAAGTGTATGTATACAATTCTTTGAAATTAAATTATTTTTAAATTTTTTATTATTTAATTAAACATACATATTTTGTTTGTTGTAACAATGTAATTACAGTTTATTGACATCTCAACATCTGGACGAAGAAGACAAATATAGAAGTCTGGGATTTTCCATGGATTAAGGGCTGTCATAGGCTGATTAAAGTGATCACTTTGTACACGAGTAACATTTACAATTCTACCCATAATTGAAAACCACACTACTCAAATTTTCGGAAATTGTATATAATTATGACACGTTCGTTCACATGTGAGTTCTCTTACTCAGACTTCCATCTTCTTCTTTATCTTTGTTGAGATATCAATACAAATAATTCTTAAGTGGAGAAACCCAGATTTGTGAATATACATTTGGACACATTCAAAATATTGTAATTAGAGTATCTTTGTCTTTTTCGTCTTGAGCAGTAAAAATTGGCATGGTCTCCTGCAATTTCTACGACGTGTTGCACGATTCGCCCCCATTTCCTCGATCCTGGGCCAAGCTGAATACAGCGTTTAATCAAAATAATGTGACGAATGAAAGGGAGAGTGTTAAAAACTTAATTGTTATGTCCATCTTATAGGAAAACGTAGTCTTGATGGCTCCCCTCAACTTTCCTATTCATTACCACAAACTTTTCGATGCTTTAATCTTCCTGGAAATATACATAATACAATTCCATAATGGTTTTTCATTGTCCTGCTCTAAAAAGAGTAATTTTTTACAATTTTCGTCTGATCTTTGTATTTAGAATGATAGACACCTATTGATATATATTTGAAACAACTTATAATAGTTGGTTTGATTCTTTAATTCTTGCATGCTTTGATGTTAAGATTCGTCAACAGAGGGCAGTAGTAGTATAGAAAACTGTTTTCATATGTACATATTAATTATATGACAACAGAGTCCGAAATCATAACGTGTATTTTTTACATGTAGGTATATTAAAATACCAAGCATAGGTATTTTTTATACTCTGAATATTATTTTCTTTGTAAGGTTTTAACATTTTTTTTTTCCTTAATCATTCTTAGTTTTTTACTCTTTACCTTTTTTCCACCTATGATTCTGGTTTAAAATTACAGTATATACTCAGGCTATGTATACATGGGATTTTGTGAAGTTTTAAATATATATACCAAATATAATATAAATGAGTATATGAACCATAAATATGAGAAGTTATAAGTATATAAACAACAACAAAAATTAAATAGTTACGTAATATGTTAAGAAATATATTTAATTAAATTAAATACAATAATATTCGTCAGTCTTAAAAGGTTTATTAAAATGGCACTAGCTCATATTTTAATTAATGAATTTTCCAATCCTAATATTTTTGAATCCTTAAATTAACTAAAAGTTTAAAATCAACTTATCACTTAAACGTTTTTTATTTAATTATTATTAAAACATCATAATTATAAAGTTACAGTAAAAAAAAAAAACGACAATTAGAATTTTCAGTAGCCTAAACATATAATTTTAACTAGACACACCACGGTTTCCTTATATTTTATTATTTTTCTGCAGGGTATAACTGCAAATGAGTAGAGAAATTCATCTCTGGTTCAGTGTTTACAATGCTATAGCTAGGTGGTGCAGGTCGGACATCTTGTAATTCATATTCTAGATCAGGAAGGATCCGTTTATATAAGCTTCTAGCCCAACATGCAAGAATTACGGTCTCCACAAGCATCACACAGTTGTAGATCACTGAAAGAAATGAGAAAAATATATTAATAGCCATGCAATTAACAAAACATGTATATTATAATGTGCTTAGTTTTGAGATATTATTCGTAGAGTGTACAAACAATTATCACAATTCCATCAGCTTTAAGGCCTAACTTACGATAAATCAAGACTTAATTTTATTTAACCCTAGTAACATTTGCGTAATTGAAATTTTTGCTTAAAATACTTTTTATTTTGGTATTGAAAAAATAAGTTACTTTGAAATAAAAAGAAAAGTCTTACTAAAAGTTATGAAGTATTTTTTTTCTATTTATTCTTTAAAAATGTCACATTCCTAAATATTCTAAAAAAAATTAACGCAGAAAATACGTGTGATTACTAGAGCAGGCAGTTGCTTACTGAATTGGATTTTCATACTCGTAAAAACCGCAAATTCTCCCTTAACTACAACAATTGGATTTTTTCTTAAATCGTCAGCTAGAGAGTTGAACAATATTTAACATTGTACGAAAAAATAAATAGATACCCGTCAAGTTCTTGTATAAAGAAGATAGCATGATGATTAGTACGTCGTATACCTGAAATAATGACCGGTACGGAAGCAAACGTGTCCGCGTTGTTACGATTGATTGTTATGATAAATACCAAAGTTTGTATACGAACACAGCACCGAAAGAAGAAAAATAATGAATATGAGAAGAACTTCATGATTTCGTGTTTAACAAGAGGGAATCATCTACCCGCCCGACATTATCTTCTTCCTGGCTCCATCCCAACTTATCGTCTTTGTAGACTGTTAAGGTCAGCTCTCCTCGTCCTCAGGTATTAGGTCCTTCTATCACATGCAACGTCACTTAAGCCATGCCTTCGAATCATCTTTTTGTAGCATCCATTAATTTTTTGGTCATCCTCTTGATGTATTTCGAGGAAGATCCATCCGCCCGACATGATTGATTCATTATAATAATTCATCCTAACCCTCATTCGCACCCGATGGTGCATAGGGCACTGCATCATATAAACGCAGTGTTACTTGATCGTTAAAACATGGAGAAAAGGTGATCAACCCTCCGCTTCAGGTACCACTCCAGTGAAAATTCACTCATATTTATTTAACTCCCCCTGGGAATCGAGCCCGCGACCTCCAGGACGGTAGCTGAGCGTGCTGACCATTACACTATAATAATAGCATACGCAAATTTAAATAATTTTTTAAATAATGTGTCTTCTAAAATTAATATGCAAATATGTAAATCTTGATTATTGACACTTACAACTGCCAAAAACTGCAGGATTCAGTGGTGAATAGCAAGGCAAGGCATTGGTGGATATTAGAATCCTCGTCAAAAGTCCCAGGAACTGGGAGGACAACGGTACAAGTTGTAACGCCAGGAACTTTCCGGTCAGGCAGTATCCATCCAGGACTCCGCGCAGGACGTTCGTCGTCATCCTCATGGCCCAAATTCCAGTAAATATTGTGGTCAGTACTATGGGTTGCCAGTACCCGAGATTCACTTCGTAAGGTCTCTGTAACACAAATAAGAATAAATAAATAAACAGTTAAAAACTGACATGTCAACATAGATGATGAAGAATATGGAAGTAAATCATAGATGGCTCTTGTGAATTCAATCGTAGAACGTCATGAGATTTATCATTTACGCCTGACTTCCAGAATTATAGTAGTGTGGTTGTCAATCATGGTTAGAATGTTGCACGTGTGTAAAATAATCCGAAAAAAGAGCTGATTAGGTTAAAGCCAATAATTAAAAAAAAAAACATGTATACATATGTATATTTGAGACTCTTGCGCATTAGAAGTGTATCTTTTTATTCACAATTTTTTTATAAATAAAAATAGCTGCTCAAAAAATAAACTGAAAAAACAATGAAAATTGCATATATCCAAATAAAAGGGTCACTGCTAAATAAAAGCTT
Organism: Brachycentrus maculatus; assembly: GCF_059751285.1. NCBI lineage: Eukaryota > Metazoa > Arthropoda > Insecta > Trichoptera > Brachycentridae > Brachycentrus > Brachycentrus maculatus. Next base: position 454,784 of record NW_028280927.1, read on the forward strand.
TCTCAATCCAATCATAGATGGCTACAGTGAACTCACAAGTACAGATTAATGATATATGTATGAATTCCAAAATTTTAGTAATGCGGTTGTCAATCATGGGTATAATGGTGAATGTTACAAGGGTGTAAATTGATCATTTAAACACCCTATTACAGGTCGTAAACCCCGTAAATACCCTGACTTCCATATTTTTCATTATCTTTCATGAAATGTCAACAACAACAATAAAACTCCTAAATGGAAAAACCTAGATTTGTGAACAAGTATTTGGACACATTAAGAATATTGTAAATAAGAAAATACTAAAAAACTTTTTTTCTATTATAAAAAAAAATCTAATAAATATGACAATGTTTTTATCAATAAATAAAGAAAAATAATACTTGTCTATCTGCCCATCCTACAAGGGATATCAAATAGAGGATTCCTTGTACTAATGGTAACTGAATTATCAAAATTCTCAGCGTAAGCAGGGTTTTACTGAAAAAAATAAACAAAACAAACTTATCATTTCCACACATTTACGTTACGCTTTAATTTAATTTATAAATAAAAATTTAAAAAATATTATTTTATTTTATTTACACGGAGACAGAGATATACATAAGTTTATTGCAGGGGAGACCAGGTCCAATATAACAACGAGCGGTTGTAACACTTATGCAATACTGAAATATATCGCTCACAGGAGTGAGCTGAAAGTGAGTTGTGAATTGAAAGGATTCAACAACGACATATATCAAAAATCGTCAATTTTTAGTTGCGCGTGTTTTCGGAATGCCCACACAATGGTATTATATCCCAGCAAAAGCTGCATATTTCTAACTTAATGTTTATCCGCTACAGGGCAGAAAGTGTTGTTTTTGCATTTTGAAGAAAAGGTATTGTTTAACTTTTTTTTCAATATACTAAATATTTTTCAAATGGAGAAAAAAATACAGGTTTTAACCTAAAAAGATCTGTTAAATGAAATGCATTGAAAATAAATATCAAGCCACTTATTGAACTTTTTACTGTGCAACAGATCTTTTTATGTAAAACCTGAATGTTTTTGCTCCATTTGAAAAATAAAAAGTTAATTTAAAAAAAAATAAACAATAAACTATTCTTTAAAATGTAAAAACAATACTTTCTGCCCGGTAAAGGGTAAATATTAAGTTAAAAATATGCCGCTTTGGCTGGGATATAGTACATTTTCTGGGCATTCCGAAAAATGCACAACTAAAAATTGTCGATTTTTGATATATGACGTTGTTTAAAAAAGTTAGCGATTTATGAGGAGATTCATGAATGTGGAAGAATCCAAGAATGTTTGCAAATACATAGTGATGTGGCGATCTTTTCTCTCTGCCACCCCTGAAGCGGCGTGAAAATTACGTTGAGTTAATTTTTTTTTTTTTTTTTTTTTAAATGGTGCTTACTTGTTTACGGATATTTTGGGTAAAACGGAACAACACGGCCAACAGCAACAAGGAGGAGCTTTTGGATCCAGCATGTTTGGATTCACCCTCCTGGAAAAGAAAACAAACAGCAAATCAATACAACCCTCCATTTTTAGTTTCGCATTTTGTTAAATTATGTTCATTGTGAATATTATTCTAACCTGATCATTTCTGATTCTCCTCCACAGTAAGCTAGAAATAATCGGAACATTTGGTACACAGCGCACATGAACATTATTTGTGCCGCTGTTTCTGCTAAAATGAAGGCTCGAGGGACAAGAAGGGCGCAAAATGTCACTAATGCGACAACCTGAAAATATTTTAATATTATTTTTTTTAAATAAAGACATATCGCCAATTAAAATAGGTATTTTAACAACATTTTGAGTGTGTCCAAATACTTGTTCACAAAACTGGATTATCTCCAATTACAGGAGTTAATTTTCATATTATTTTTTTCACATCTCATCAAAGATGAAGTCTATATGGAAGTCTGGGCATTTACGGGGCTGACGACCGTCATAGGCTGGTTTTAGTGATCACTTTACACAGTGTAACATTCACCAATTCTACCCATTATTGACAACCATACAACTCAAATTCTTTGAAGTTCTATAAATATGAACCAATTCAGACACATTGTTCTTGATTCGCTAGAACTTTTTCATCTCATCAATAGATGTCTCTAGTGAATGTACTGAAACCCGGTCACTGGTCAAATAAAATACATGTGGAAGGAATTAAATACATACTTAGTTGTTATTTTATTATTTCGCTTTGAATTAGTTGGAATAAAAATAATAACAATCTTTGTTACACATTTTTAACCCTTATATGTATAATATCTGAATATATCATCAAAAATTAAATTAACATCATAAATCGAAATATTTGAATTCTTACTGGATATATGCTAATGATGATGGCTGTAGGAGTTTTAGCCCTCGACATGGAATGCTTCATAACGAACTTTAATGTGTCGACATAGATACATAATATTATAACAAACGCCCCAGCTCCATACGTCAGTAATATCCTTCCATAAACATCCATGGCTGAAATATAATTAATTAATATTTTCTTCTAAAATCGCAAAATATATATGGCAACATTTCTTCCACTATCAAAATGATACTTTCATGATCTGTTTTAAACTTTTAATTTTTATATGGACATATTTATAATATAGATATTTTTGAAATGTAATTATTTAATATCTCCCATGAATTTTTTTTTAATCGACTTAACATAACTGTGGAATAAAAATATCATTAAGTTATTATCAATATGCTTAAAGTTAATATTTTTCTTACAAGAAATGAACTGAAAAGCATAAGGAAATTACCGCATTTTCATGTGTAAAAGAACGTTAATATATCATTTCAAACATTTTCCGTATATTTTCCACTTAATGTTCACATATCAGTAATTTATTGGTTTATAATTTTACTGCACATCTAAAACTCATTTCGAAAGATACGATTAGGGGATTCAAGTATACCATGACAAAAATATTTATCATCAGACCTTTTATAGATTATCAGTTTCAATAAACCATGATTATCTATACATTATGACTTAACTTTTATCAGAAAATTGGATCAGGTGACTAGGAAATAGGTACTTATTCATTGAAAAAAATCGCTTTATTTATTAAAATATGCATGTAGTCACCTCTATTTTAACGTGAATTATAAATTCAGTTTTTCGATCCCTTGTGTCTCTTTCGCACTTTCGACGTGTGCATTTAAGTTGAATGAGAAGAGCATTTGATATTATGATTCTCAATGCAAAAACAACTCTTAACCAATAAAAGTTTTCTTGGCGACTGGTTTAAAAACTTTTTATTACCTTCATAAAAAGTATATGTGTTTATGTTTGTGTATTGTTGTAATATTGTGTATTTTGAAATGAAAAAATATTTGTAGACTTTTGTATAATGATATCGAGAAAAACAAAAAAAAATACAAATGAAATAAAACTTATTATTTGATTTAAGTTTTGTACTGACATTTATTAATGGAACTGGATTTTATATAATAAAATAACGACTTCGTAATTTCTTCCACACGAATTATTTAGAATTACAAAGTTGTTATTTAATTATATAAATTAATACTTACATATGTATTTAATGCTTATTTAAAGCATCTTTTCAAATTTATTGTTGCTATTGAAAAAATCATATGCTTATATTAATATCATTTTCTATCAACGATGTATAAATTTTATTTTAATTGTAAGGAGATCAGTCCCATACTCCAATTCTTTTTAATAATTTAAATTAGAAAAATAGTAGCAAAAGGTACTATAATATTGTGCTCACTCCAAGTTGATTGCCCAGTATAAAAGAGTAACAACTCAATAAATATAGTTTTAAAATAATCAATATTGAATACGCAATTATCGTTCCAAATTTTCAATATCGTTTAAAATTTGACGTACATTAGAAGGAAATATTACTGTTTTTACTATCAATTATAAAAACTAACTAACTAACTAACCATCACGCCGCTTCCCCGCAGGGATAGGCAGAGAGAATAGAGCGCCACACCACTCTGTCCTTGCAAAAATTCTTCGCCTCTTCCACGTTCATGCATCTCCTCGTACATACCCGCTGATTGTTACGACTCCTAACCTGACCACTTTCAAGTATTTGGCATACCTGATCGTGCCATGTTTTTCTCGGTCTTCCTCTGCTTCTTTTCCCGCTAACATTCGCCTCATAAATTTGTTTTACCGTTCTTTCCTCACTCATTCGTCCAAACCATCTCAACACACCTTTCTTAATTTTATCGATAATGCTTATCTCAGCTTTGCATTCCTTCCTTATTTCACTATTCGCACATCTATCATACATCGTTTTGTCACACATTCTTCTGAGAGATCGCATTTCGACTGCATTCAGTCAACTTTCATCCTTCTTTTGCCAACTCTATCTCATGTAAAAGAATCTCAAAAGTTTTCTCCAACTTTTAGACTTGCTACCCTTTTATATGAAGCAATTTGAATAATGTATGTAATTTAATAAATAAATCAATAACCTCATACCTGTTGTATATGTGTAAAAATCTGGAACACTTCCGTTCGTGCAGTAATCGTGTAATTTGGTTTCATTTTTTATGAAATTCACACTATTTTCTGTAGCGTTCATATCGTTAGAATTTATACCATATTCCAACATTCTTGCCAATAATAAATATGCGTCTGTATTTTCTAAAAATGCCTTTTGCTTTCAATGAGATCCTTAAATCCACTTTTTAATACAACAATATCACTTCACAATCATGTTTGGTCACATTTTTAGGAAAAGAATATAAATTTTATATTAAATCACTTCTGCATTTAATTTTTGTATGAAAATTTAATCTTTTCATATACAAGTACATGACAATATTTTTATTAAAAGCTGTGTTTGGTAATTTGTGATTTGAGTTAAACAACTTTTATTTTTATCGTATTTTATCGCAGCAAAATTTCAGGACTATGTCCAAAAGATAACTGAGTAACTCCATGTGATAATGTTCAGCGTTCTGTTCGAATGATAGCAATCAAGTTTGTTATCATTCAACTAAGCCAAAATAATTATAACACTCCTCAATTTCTGAGTAAAACCAATATATTTTTTATTACTCACAATCCAGTATTATCTCATGATCATAATTAAATTAGCTCCACTCGATTTGGTGTAAAATCATAAGGACATATATTTTTATATTATTTATGATAGTACCCAAAATGCAGATAGTTCATATACAAAGAACATTTGATACTTACGGTCCAATATTCGTTATGTCGCAACATAATTTTCGTAATTAATTTTTTTTCTAAAACATTGCTTTTGCATTGAAAAAAAAATTATTTGAAATAATAGTATGGTTATCAAAAAAATGAGTGATTGAAAGAAAAGGAGTTAAAAAATATATTTAAAACTAAAAATCTCTATACATTCTGAAAAACAAACAAAAAATCCAATATCATCCACTCTTTAAAAAAAAATCGGCGTGAAGAGACGTGTGACCACTCCGGTGGTCGGCGGGTGATTAACCTTAACCTTCCGCCCTTAGATGCTGTGTGCTTATGTGTTGTGCATGCAAAAAAATGCATGCACAACACAAACCTATATTTGTCATCCGTCGAGTGTTGGTATATTTTTCTTCCAACCCTTACCCACACCCAGTGGTACATAACTTACTGCATTGTATCGACGCAGTGTTATCTTGATCGTTCATTGCAGGCAAAGTGATCAGTCTTCCACTCCTTGAACCAATATAGGGTGATATGAAATAAATGTGACAATAAAAATCAAAAACATTTATTTTAAGCCTCCAGAAAATCGAACCCGGGACCTCCAACACTGTAGCCTTTAACGTGCAATTAACGATCAAGATAGCAGTGTTATGTTGATCGTTAATTGAATGAAGGCAAGGTGATCGGTTCTACGCATCTTTTATCAGTTCAATATGTTATTAAATAAATATGAGAGTGAAAATTACCCATATTTATTTTAACCGCCTTGGAATCGAACCCGGAACCTCCACCGCGGTACTAGCGCACTACGGAGATATGATATAAAAATGTGATATACAGAATTTTGGAAATACGTCCACATGTCTGATAACACAAAATCTAATGACACAAAATAGATTATCGAATAAAGCACAATAGATAATCGAATAAAGTATAAAATATTCATAAAGTACAATATAGACAATCGAATAAAGTACAAAATGTTCATAAAGTCTAAAATAAATAATCGAATACAAAAGATGTCAAAATGTTTATGTTTATGGTAGCTGAATTCCTTTGTCAATATAAAGATAAACCTGCTGTTGAGTTTTAAATGTGTATTTTTCTTTGTTTCATTTATATTTCTCTAATGATAATAAATTAAATATATGGAAAATCTTCAAGATATGTTTTATTTTATTTTATTATTATTATTTATTTATTAGCATTTGTTCTAAAAATAACCCCACGCCCTAAAACACAACTGTTCAGAAAGTATAATTAGTTTGACCTACAACACTATAAATGATTAGATTACCTCATTTTAAATCAAAATCATTTTAATTAACTTAATTAATGCTCAATTTCACATAAACTGCTACAATTTTTCCTTGTAGTTCAAAAGTTCATATTAAAAATGTATTAAGCATATTCTCATCCCTTGTATACTGCCCTTATCCATTCCAGTAAATTACCGTCGCTCAGTACCCACCTCCGAAAAAGAGGACCAAATGCAACAGAATTTATTGCGTCAGCAAAATCTTTAACGACAACAAATTGTAAAACTCTATTTTTCTGAGCTTTCTCTAAGCTTATTTTCTCAATTTGCCAGTAAGGTTTTATTAAATTGGTATTTGCTCGCTCTATTACAATTTCAGAAGAAAATATCGTTTTACGATCTGAAAATGTTATATACACGCTATACCTGTACGAAAAATACTGTGGAGTAACGAATCGAGAACATGTGAGGTTTTTTTCGTATTGAAAATTATCTTATATCACTTACAGTATCCCGATAAACCAAGATAAAAACGTGGTTTACTTTTGTGTAGAATGAAAAGATAACCATGGTACTTATTTAAGTATTTTCCCGGAGTATTCTCGACTATTTGAAATAGATAAAACTTTGGAATAAAGGAAGAAATGAATATTTTATTAAAAACCTAAAACATGTTTTAGATTGTTGTTCGTTGATTTATATGTTTTCTGATAATGTTACCTTTTTGTTTTTTCAATACCTACCTGTATATGGCCTATCCCGTTGAAAAAGGTGTTTTCATTCATTTTCTATATATAAAGGGTCCGCCAAATAACTTTTTTTTTTGAAAATGCTATAAAAAAAAAACTAACTAGCTTCGGCTGTGTGGCACGTAGCGCCGTCCTGTTGAAACCAAATGTTGCCAATATCCTCCTCTTCAATTTTTGTGAACAAAAATCCGTTCAACATGGCCCGATAACGATCGCCATTGACTGTAACGGCCACTCCTTGCTCATTTTCAAAGAAAAATGGCCCAATTATGCCTCTGGACCAAAATCCGCACCAAACAGTGACTCGTTTTGGGTGTACCGGCTTTTTAATGTATGCGTGCGGGTTTTCTGTGCCCCAAATACGACAATTTTGCTTGTTTACATACCCGCCAAGATCAAAATGAGCTTCATCCGAAAAGATGATTTTTTTGGCAAAATCGGCATCTTCTGTAAGTCGATCGCAGGCCCACTCAGCGAAGCGAAAACGCATTGGATGGTCAGTTGGCTTCAACTCCTGAACCAATTGGACTTTGTATGGCGTCATACCAAGGTCTTTATGCAAAATTCGTCTCAATGATGTCTCCGAAATGTTCAATTGTTGAGAACGACGGTGAATTGATGTTGATGGCGCTTCACGCACACTTTCTGCCACAACATCGATATTCTCGGGTGTACGCACTGTTTTTGGCTTTTCACGCTTTGGTTTATCGATGAGGATGCCAGTTTCTTTCACTTTTTTCACAAGATAACGAACATACGGAGCTGACGGTGCTTCTCTTCTTCCAAAAACCGTACGCAATTTTCGCACACATTCTGCAACATTACCATGATTTTCAAAGTAATGTCGCAATATTTTCCAGCGTTGTTCAAGCGTATACACAACCATATTCGCTCAGCGGAAGGATAAAACTAATTATCTGTCAAATCAGACATGAGCTAAGTGTTACCATTCACGAAATAAGCACTAGTTGAAAAAAAAAACTTTAGATGGCGGACCCTATATATATATATATATATATACATATATATATTTTTTTTTTTTTTTTTTTATTGGAAGGAAGAACAACAGTTACAATATATGATACATACAGAATACAAAAAATAAAATCATGAGTACCAATTATAGTTCTTCACAACTATACATAAGAGAGGTCTATATAAAGGAAGAGACATGAGACAAGGATGGGATAAAGAGAAAAGGAGATGGCAGTGATAGGAAAGAAAGAAAAGGAAAGGACAAGGAATAGAATTACTTTTTTAGGTTTATAAGATTTCGAACAATTTAGCTTTAAATTTTGAAAGATTGGAGTAGAACATATCAAGGTGTGTACAACATTCATTAAATTTCCCACAACTTCGATAAATAAAGGAATTTTTTGAATAGTTCTTTGTTGGTGCTGGATTATAAAAGGTATGACTATGCCTATTGATTCTAATTGGACAGTGAAAAGGTATCTGCGCAAGAAGATAGGGGCTCTCAGTCATATTATTTATAACTTTATACAAAAAACATAAATCTGATATATTCCTACGTTTACTAAGTGAATATATATATATATATATATATATATATATATATATATATATATATATATATATATATATATATATATATATATATATATATATATATATATATATATATATATATATATATATATATATATATATATATATATATATATATATATATATATATATATATATATATATATATATATATATATATATATATATATATATATATATATATATATATATATATATATATATATATATATATATATATATATATATATATATATATATATATATATATATATATATATATATATATATATATATATATATATATATATATATATATTAATATACCAATCCAGGATAATATTCAATAAGCATTAAAATAATTGAATTTCGACACACTTCCATATTCTTCTTCATCATTGTTAATATGTCAGAAATGTAAAAATAACCCCTAGATTAAATAAAAACCCACATTTGTGAATATGCATTTGGACTCAAAAATTAGTGAAAAAATTTCTGTAAAAAGTTGTGTTTATTTATTTTCACACTCCTAGAAATCGAACCAGGTATATTCGCCAAGGTTTTCCTTTGAACATTTTAACTATATCTTTGTAATTTTAACAAATTCAGATACAAAATCATTCAAAAAAATATTATCTTGTGATGTAAGTCTCTCTTGTTATCTATCTTTCTTTATCTTACTTTCCCTGGTGATTCAATAACAATCGTTTAATTGATTACTTAAAATTGCTTGTAAAAATATTTCGTAAAAGAAGAAAAATAATTTGGTCTAATACGATTTTATTTACAATTTTTCATAGCATTAGAGATTCAAGCAAGTAGTCACACAAAATATGTACAAGTTTCACGCGTGTTAAGGAATTTATATAATAAAGTCTCCGTCAAAGTGAAAAAATCAAATACTTTCTTGTGCATCAACTTGCCACACATCTGTCTGTGGAAGAGGTCTCTTGTACAGACTCCTCGCCCAGAATCCAAGAACGATCATCTCCAAGAGTAGTATGGAATTGTACATCACTGAAACACACATTTCCACATACTTATTTCAAGTTAGATGTATGGAAATTTATCTGAAAAGATATATATTTGCATTTTTCCAATAGGGTGATTTACCAATTATTGACATACCACAGATTATTTGTAGAGTAAAATTAAAATTAATATCAATAGGATCGGACAGTTCAGACTATTGCAATTTTAACTGTATATATATTTTTTTCATTTAAAAACTCTGGCGTCGTAGCTTAGGTGGGTAGAGATACCCAACTTCAAAACTGGCGTCTCAGCTTCACTATTCCTGACTATTGGAAGATTCATTTTCAAGCGTTTAAATATTTGTTATGTTTTTTTTTTATATCTTTGTTCCCCGTCCTCGATTTACTAACAAGCTTTTGGAATGCAGATTTGAGGATTATCCGTCCGTTTTTAGATATTAGTACTGTTTTTCTTCATTTATTCGGTAATAAAGTCATTTAAATACTTTATATGTTAACGTTTTGATAGTATTACATTTCAATAACTACATTTTGTATGAAATATAAAAGATAAAAAATCTGGGATAAGTTCAGCACTCTCTGATGAGAATAAAGTGGTAGATAAGCACTCAACTAATTTATTAAAATTTTACTTTCAAATAAACAAGTAAACCGTATTGGATTATTCTATTTTAACTATTACTCATTGAAAATACATAGTTGTAATTGCTTTTGAAGGAATAACCCACAAAGCGTCTATTTTAGATGCTTGTCTGCAATTAGGATAGGGAAGGTAAATGCGAAAAATACATCACAAACACCCAGACCAATGAAAAATAAATGTTTTTTTAATTGATTTTGCTGTAAATATTGCTGAAAACAGTATATTAATTTGTATTTTGCTGTGTCAATAATTGGTTGTATTTGCCTATTTACCGTATTAAGCAAAGTTATCTTAAACGTTAAATTTGATAGTTACTTACAATTGGCGAACACAATGGGTGTGAATGGAGGAAAACAAGGGAAGACATTCGTCTCCACTAGAATTCTTGCCAACATTCCGAACATGCTTGACGATATCGGGACTAGTTTCAGGGCCGCGAACTTCCCTTTCAAGGAATGACTAGGATGAAGGAAGTCCTCGATTAGATTGATCATCATGAAAAGTGCCCAAACTGCTATCATTATGGATATCAAAATCATAGGCTGGATGAATGCGAAATTCGTTTGGTAAGTTACCTGAAAATAAATGTTACATTTGTAAACAACGAAGTTCTTTTTTCATAATTTTTTTAATTAATCACTTTTTCCAAATTACACAAAAAAAAGATATGTTGGGTTTGAAAATGTATGATGAGATGCCTGAATGTATGAAGAATGAAAAGAGTCTGAAAGAATTTTAAAATAAATGTTTTGTTTACTGTAGGAAAATGTAAATACATTTATATAAATGTATATATATATATATATATATATATATATATATATATATATATATATATATATATATATATATATATATATATAAATATATATATATATATAAAAATATATATGTATATATATATATATATATATATATATATATATATATATATATATATATATATATATATATATATATATATATATATATTATATATATTTTTGTATACGTATATATATATAAATGTGTGTGTGTAATCAATAAGTAAAATAAAACAAATACCTGATTTTCGGCCCAAACAACGAGAATGATTAAATATGATATCCCCTGAACAACGGGTAGTTGAAGTATTAAAATCCGTAAAATCTGTAGACTTGATCTGTAAAAAATAAATAATATTAATCATGAAAGCTTATCAAAATGTATTGAAATTAAGTTAGAAAAAATATTACTTATTATACCTACTTATTTACAACTACCCTTGGAAACAGACAACAAGGCCAGCAACAGCAGGGGAGTGTTTTAGGGTTGATTGTTTTAGCTTTTATAAGTCTGAAAAGAAAGCTCATTTAGTACAATATGTCTTAGTATAATTATTATGCATTATTTTAAAGTGAAACTTCTTTAGGCGTGGTTAGGTAAAGTGGTTTGGATCAGAGAAAAAGTTTACCTTAAAAAAAAAACGCTTTACCTTCACTGTCCTAAATTCTTGGTATTTAAAGGGCTTACGACCTGTCATAGGCTGGTTAAGTAATCACTTTACATAGTGCAAATTCACCATTCTACCCTTAATTGACAATCTCGATACTGAACATTTAACCCTTTGCTGCATAGTGTATCAAATTTGTTACATACCCAAAAGTTAAAACGTTATTTAAAAATATAAGCAATCATTCTTTGTTGTTACTGATTAGATACATTCATAACTCACGTATATAGTTCATAATTTAGCCAAAAGACGCGCTATGAACGCCAAAATAATAACTTCACTTGTCTCTCGAAGACGAACTGTCAATGCAGTCATGCAGTCATGCAGTGAAGGGTTAAGGACTACTACATATATAATTAATTTCATTACACTTTATGTGAGTTCATTAGAGCCATCTATTGTGGGATGAGGAAAACTTTTATTTAGCCGGGCCCCTGTTATTTGGATATATACAATTTTCTTTTTTTTTCAGTATATAATTAGACCCAGTTTTTTTTAACAATATTTTTGTGAACAAAAAGATATACTTTTCATGCGCAAGAGTCTCATATATACATGTGTTCATATGTTTTTTTTTAATTTATTGGCACTCACCTAATTAGCTCTTTTTCCCCACCGCAGTAAGCCACATACACACAGAACAGGTGATACATTCCACATGAGAACATTCCCTGTCCGGCAAATTCTGTCAAGAGGTAAGCTCTCGGGACCAGAATACCACATAACGACGCGACAGCAACTACCTGAAAGTATTCACAAATAATAATAAAAAATGATTATCAATTGGGGAAGGTTTTTTTGAAAATGTAACGTTCATACATTTTTGACATCTCGACACAGTTGAAGAAGAATATGTAAGTCTAAGTTTTTACAGGGCTTATAAACCTATCATAGGCTGGTTAAGTGATCACCTTACACACGTGCAACATTTATCATTCTATCCATGATTGAAAACCCACTGCTCAAAATAAAACTTCTACATATCGCTCACTCCTTTCAAGAACGTCATAAATCAAAAATCATCAATTTTCAGTTGTGCACGTTTTCGGAATGCCCAGAAAATGTACTTTATCCCAGCAAAAGTGGCATATTTTTAACTTAATATTTACCCGCTACAGGGCAGAAAGTGTTGTTTTTGCATTTAGAAGAAAAGGTATTGTTTAATTATTTTTTTTTAAATATACTAAATATTTTTCGAATAGAGAAAAAACCTTCAGGTTTTACCTAAAAAGATCTGTTGCACAGTTAAAAGTTCAATAAGTAGTTTGATATTTATTTTTAATACATTGTATTATATTTTTAAACTTTAAAAACGTTCTCCTGAGAAATCAAGTTTTTTGATTTATGACGTTCTTGAAAGGAGTGAGGGAAATGTCAAAAATCTCATGACATTGTATAAGTGAGTTTACTGAATTCATTTATGGTGAACTGAGAAAGCTTTTACTTAGCGGAAACCCTTTTATTTGCATGTATGCAATATTCTTACCAGATTATTTTACAAACTGGCAAACGCCATTGATTGATTGAAAAATTACCCCTAAATAACTCTAAATTGGAGAAAACTGTGATTTTTGAACAAGTATTTAAACACACTTTAAATGGTGTGAGGTGTGAATGTATGAAATACGCCTTCGCTGATAACTTTAAAGAAACGTCTGAGACATTACTATATATGATTAGAATCCTAACTGTCCATCAAACCTCATTCCTAAGTTTTTCCTGTACCTCCTTCCCTAAACTCCCTTTACCCTTTGCCTTCCTTATTATCATTAATTAGCAATTTTTACAAATATTCAAAATTAATTAGTTGCTTCATTAATACAGCAGTAAATTGTAAATTACGATTTTTTTCTTTCTCATTTATACTTTATGTTCAAACACAATCTACTCTCTGATTGCAAACATCTATATAAGGTATCAAAAATTTTGACCAATAAAACAGTATGTTTTTGGTTGGTTGGAAAATATTATTTCTTAGCAACAAGCCCACCAACGTACTTTTTTCCGAACATGAAAATAAAATAAATAATAAAAAATAAATTGAATAAAATCAATGCAGAATAAAACTCTGTTTCTTACCGGATATGCGCTGACGATAACTGTGGTGGGGGTTTTAGCTCTCGATGAAGCAAATTTCAAAACGTATCGTAATGTGTCGATGTACACAAGGAATGTTAAGAGCACCGCGATTATACATACCACTATTATGCATATCACGTAAATTTCAAGAGCTGAAAAAAATGCAGTACGTCAGAGAATTTGACTTTCCACATATATCAACAACAAAAAATAATCATAATATATTCAAACATCTACTAATTCATAGGTGAGGAAATATCTAATTATGATAACATTTTTCGAATGAGTCACCAAAGAACTGTAAAACAAATACAGTGAAACGTATATCTATCGTTTTTAAAGGAACCTATTGAAATAAAGTATGAATACGGGTTTAAGAGGTCATATACACAAGGAGATACGATCGAGTTTGGGTATCATCCTCCCAACCTTCATACCCACTGGTAGGTTAAAATTCTAAGAAGAATTCATGTTTCAGATGTGAATTAATGAATTTATTTTTTTATAAGTTTATTACATTATAAATAATAAAATGAATTAAATGAAATACATTAAAATGTCCGCCTCTGTAGTGTAATGGTCAGCACGCTCGGCTACCGTTCTGGAGGTCCCGGGTTCGATTCCCAGGGGGGTCAAATAAATATTAGTGATTTTTTCACTGTAATATTTATTTAATATTACCCTGGACTGGTACCTGAAGCGGAGGGCTGATCACCTTTCCTTCGTGTGTAAACGATCAAGATAACACTGTGTTCATATGAAGCAGTGCCCTATGCACCATTGGCGTGCGGATAAGGGTTTTATTATTATTATTATAAATAATCTCTTATCGATATTTGGTTGTTTAATGTTTTATTTCCGCAAGTAAACAGTATATTTTCAGCTTTCCAAATAATATTTTTTTCGGCATGAATTATTGAATGTGCGTAGTAGAAAGTTTTTAATTTTTCAAAGAGTGTGCGTGTTTCTGAAAATTAAGGTACAGGCAGCGGCCCCTCTTCATCAATATCGACCTCTTCTGCTGTATCCATCAACCTTGCGTCACACAAGCTTTAGAAAGCTTTTGTTGAAGCTTCGTCGAATGTAAAAAATATATAAAATTTACAAGAATGACAAAAAAAACACAGATAAAATATATCAAATATGCAGCGTAATTCAAACGATGAATGGGGTAAAATGATGATAGAGAAACGATCAATGCGATTTTTGTATGAAATGAATTCGGGGTAGGATAAATAAACGATAAATCTGGGAAAGCGATTTTTCAAGGAACGATACGAGAAGTTTCACTGTATATGTATAAAGCGAATGTGTTTAGATAGAGGACCAGAGGAGATGGAATACATGATCAAGTATTTCAAGTACTCGAAAGCGGTCAGGCCAGGAGTCGAAATAATCGGCGGGTATGTATGCGAAGATGCATGAATTTGGAAGAGGCGAAGAAAGATTGGTGTGGTGTTGTATTCTCTCTGCCTACCCCTGCGGGGAAGTGGCGTTATAGTTAGTTAGTAAGTTATTTAAAGTATGGTATACTCGAGGTTTTTTAATGATGTAATTGCCATTAACAAAAAAAAAAATTATCAAAAAAAATAACTACTAACCATCACGCCGCTTCCCAGCAGGGGTAAGCAGAGAGAACACTACACCATTCTGTCTTTATATACAATCTTCACCTCTTCCATATTCATATGTATCTCCTCATACATACCCGCCGATTCCGACTCCTGACTTGACTACATTCAAGTAATTTAAATACTTAATCATGCAAAGTTTTCCTCTGTCTTCGTCTGCTTCTATTGCCGACCATATTTGGCTCATAAATTTATTTAACTATCCTCTCTTATTCATTTTTAAAAAATATTTACTTTTTCATTTTAAGTTACATTTTTTATCTCTAGTAAAATTTTAACTATCACTTACCCGATGTGTATGTTTCAAAATCCGGCATTCTTTGAGCCGTACATTGATAAGAAGTGTTATCATTATTATTTATTAACAATCTGCTCACATCATCATGACTGGTTGTGTTTAACTCCATTGCTTAATAAAGTTACCGTTATATTAAACGAAAAACAATTTTTAATTAATTTAATGAAGAAATCGTCCTGTGACTACACCAGTGACATTCCTGTGCACTTAAATATATAAATTTTAAATCGATATATGTTTCCAGGTTATGTACACAAAATATTATTTCCGAAACGCACAAATTTTATATAAATATTACAAATATTCTCGAATAACGTCTCTTTTTTGTAAAAATTAAGCGTGAACTTTTTTTATAAATTGTTGACAAACATGTATTATTTTAAAATCACTCTTAAAAATGACAATCGTTAAAATAAATTATTATGTTGTAAAAAAATATGGAAACTACAATACATTTCAACACTCTCGTAGCTCGCTGATAACTGAATTACTATGTAAACAATAATTCAGCATTTGGTCATGATGTTTAATAAAGGAACAAAATTAAATAATATACAGAGTGTTGAATAACTATACATAACTTTACATTTAATAATAGATTTATATTATCCACTGACACTTCGTGATGGAATTGCATTTTAATATATTATTAGATTAAAACCAATATTTGTAGCTTTTCCACTTTATTTTTATTTGACCAGCGACCGGGTTTCGTCGTTACCGACATCATTAGACTGGTGGGAGGCTATACAAATTGTTGTGTTATATATAAAACAAGGCAGGAGTTGATAACCATGATTTGATATAATTTTGTTGAGAAACCCGGTCGCTGGTCAAATAAAAATAAAGTGGAAAAGCTAAAAATATTGGTTTTAATCCAATAATATGTACATTTAATAGTTTACCTTAGGAATGTAGAATTCCGTTTTCAATCAACGCAAAAAATATATACACTTTTGACATCATTAACAGTGCTTATGACCTGTCACTGGTTGGTAAAGTGATCACTTTACACAAGTGCACATTCAAAATTCGCCCATGTGCTGTATAACTATGGGTATAATATTTTACCTTAAGAATGTCTTCGGTAAACGCATTTTTTTACATTTTTGACATCTCAACAAAGACGAAAAATAATATGGAAGTGTGGGTATTAACAGACCTTACGACCTGTCATTGGCTAGCTAAGTGATCACTTTTCAAACGTGCACATTGACCATTCTACCTAACATCAACAACTACACTACTAATTTTTTGGATCTCCTTCATATATCATTAATCTCATGACACTACGTGTGAGTTCACTATGGTTGGATTGAGGAAATTTTTATTTAACAGAGACTCTTTTATTTGAATATATGAAAGATCCTAACCGGATTATTTAATATGCTAGGAATCGCCTGAAAACATAATTTTCAATGTCAAAAATGTATATAATCAATTCAATGCAGTACTATATAAAACTTTTTCTTCTTATTCTTCTTCTTCTTTCTTCTTCGAGGATCGGTCTGTTTCGTTTTCCGTATCTTGTGACGTAGACTGCCAGCTGTCACGCCATCGCTTTGGAGGTCTTCCAGGAGGTCTTCTTCCGTCTGGGGTTCTCTTCGAAATTCGACCAAGTTTATTTTCTTGTATTCTACTGACATGGGCATTCCTGAATCGTCATCGCTGTCTTCCCCGTCTGACTATATCCTCCGTACTACGTTATGCACATGAATGTCGTCCTTTCTAAAGTTCTAAGAGGAAATTTGGTTCTCGCTGTGTCTGCTCTAGGCCCTATCCCATATGTGGCAATTGGTCTTACACATATCGCTCACTCTTTCGAGAGCGTCACTAATCAAAAAACATGATTTTTGAGGAGTTTTTAAAGTTAAAAAATATAATACAATGTATTGAAAATATATATTAAGCCACTTTTTTAACCTTTTACTGTGCAACAGAACTTTTTTGGTAAAACCTGAAGATTTCTTCTCTATTTGAAAAATATTTAGTATATTTAAAAATAATAATTAAACAATACCTTTTGTTCAAAATGCAAAAACAACACTTTCTGCCCTGTAGCGGGTAAATATTTAGTTAAAAATATGCCTCTTTTTCTGGGATATAGTACATTTTTTGAGCATTCCGAAAACATGCACAACTGAAAATTTACGATTTTTTATTTATGAGGTTCTTGAAAAGAGTGAGCGATATCTTATATGTTTTTATTATGCATTCATGTGCCTTTTTCTTTCAATTATTTCCTCTTAGGTACTTCGATATTGCAGCCACTTTATTGAACTGTCTTGTGAAGTATAAAATACGATAAATGTTTTGTTTTATGACATTTTTATAAGCGAAAATGTATTCGATTTTTTTATATTAATTGTGAAACTCATTGAACACCATGTATAAAACAAGGAAGATCTATATCTGTTATTTTATCTATTTTATAAACCTCAGCAAATCGCTTTATCATAATAGAAACATGTAACTCATTTTTTATTAATAAAATTTTACCGTTAAAATTACTTTCAATTATAAAAGGCATAATTTCCCTTTTCCTTCCGCCCGCCCCTCTTTCAGGTATTTATATTTAACGACATAATATGTGAAATTTTGTAAATGGAATTTTACAATTACCTGTTTTTTGTTACTCATTATTGTTAATGTATTTACGTTACGGTTCTGTGAAATTTCCAAATTCCTTTATACAATAAAATAATAAAATAATAATAACTCATTTATATTTGAAGCACTAACTTTGTGATTTTCCATTTTATAGTTAAAATGTAACTTTGTTTTAAAGTAACTTTAAATATTTTATTATAACTTAATTATAATGTCTACCGGTTTCGAAGCTAACCGCTTCTTTATCAAGACTGATTAATACTAAAAATTTGTATTCATTAATATTAATCATATTAATCAGTCTTGATAAAGAAGCGGTTAGCTTCGAAACCGGTAGACATTATAATTAAGTTACAATAAAATATTTATAGTGATTTTGAAAGCAAAGTTACATTTTAATTATAATAATAACTCGACTACAGTGTTAAATTTTTTGAGTTTCTAAATTCAGTCACATCACCAATCTATTGCAACAACTGCACTAGTTACGCTTTCCCCAAAACGGTCGAGTATAAACTCTGTCTACTCATGTATAAATCAATACATAAAATGGCACCAGAGTATTTAAAAGAGCTGTGTATTCCAGACGAACTGTTTGATAGACATATCACGTTTCAACCGGCTTCAGCGACTAATATGGGTAAGTGATATTACCAGCTCGCAACCAGCGCGCAAAATTTGGCAAGCGTGCCTTTGCTGTTGCAGAGTGATGGCGTGGAATACTCTTCCACTAGTAGTTAGAAATAAAAGAGTGAGATGATATTAAGAAAAAAACTAAAAACCCATTTGAAAGCTAGATCATTTGCACTACCTCCTTTCCCCAATTAAATCACAATTCGATCACAGTTCACGCCCTTGAGGTAGTGTTTTTACGAAAATAGCGTTATATAAATGAACCAAAATTACTATTATTATAACTGTTACAAAGATATAGAATACTTCGTTTCCAGTTAAGACTATAATCCGTAGCTACTATCTTTGAAATAAATAATAATAATGTGCTTTTTTGCCGAGTTAATTCTTGTGTAAACACTACTTATCTTATCTTAAGTACTTGGCGATACATTATGACCTACCTACCTTGATTTTAAATGTATTAATTTTAAAAAAAACAGCAAAGAGGCGACATGCCTCAGTTTAAGGCCAAGAGAAGGAAGTAAGTATTATTATATTTTAATTTGTAGTTTCTGCAGGGAGGCGTGCATAAGAGAATCTGCAAATTTTTCTGATTTGCCTGGTGTGGAATATGTAGGCACCACGAATTTTAAGGCAATAGGGCGTTTGTGCACTATACGGGATTTTACCGTCCGGCAGTCCGATTTTGAAATTTGAAAGCGACTACGACAGTTTAGCGTGATCGAATTTACGCCCAACGTGTTCACGTACCGATCCGAAGAAAGATGGATAAAAGCACAAGCCAATCATCCGTTTTATATGCTAACTGAAGTGCCGGACGTTAAAATTCCGTGAAGTGCACAAACGTCCATACTCCCATACACAGAATTCAATCAGCGGCCTACCGCCCCAGAGGTAACACGTCTCTCCGCGCCCGATTTTTCTAAATAATGTATTTTGGATATTTTTTTAGATTATATATTAAAAAAAAAATTTAAACTCCTTGCCTTTCAATTACTCTTTTCTTTTCAAAACCATATAATTATTTCGAAGAAAAACCAAATTTTTTCAATGCAAGAACGGTGTTTTAAGAAAAATATCAATATCGTAAAATGTTACCTGGATTTAGAGAAAATTAAGTTGCGACTTAACGAATACTGGGCCTTAATGATAATAATACTACGCCAAATTCACTAATAAGCTTTATAATTTTATACTGACATCTACCGGCAATAAATAAAATTAATAAGATTCGGTTGGTAACATCAAACACTGTTATAACTCTACGGCTTTTCGCAGTTCTCTAAATATACAGCAGGTGTCTCTAGTCTCTCGTACTTACGTGCTGAGAATTGAGAACGAAATTTGGCATTGTCATTTGTCAGAAACAAACCGATTTTGCTGTTGCATTTTTTAAAAAGACGTTCGTGTTGCTGAATTCACTATATTTATACTATTAATAATAACAAATTAAAATGAGTTCCATCGGTACCGGCGTAAGTACTACAGAAATTTCTTATTTATTTTTTGTTGGTTTGTAGGTTATAACTTAAAATTGGGGTTTTGAAGGTACCGATTTCATGCTGTTTATTCTATTAATCAAGAACAAATATATTCCTACTATAAAAATCGTATGAATTTTATGTTTTGTTTTATGCTTTTTGTCCAAATTGTGGTTTTCATAAGTTGCTAGTCATTTCTTTCTAGGTTATGTTCGATACTTTTTTTATCTCAAAATGAATCGTTTATGTTCTCTTTTGCAGTACGATCTCTCAGCATCACAGTTCTCTCCTGATGGCCGCGTATTTCAAGTGGAATATGCAGGAAAGGCCGTGGAAAATTCTGGAACTGTCATCGGACTTAGGGGCAAGGATGGAGTTGTTTTTGCAGTGGAGAAATTAATCACTTCCAAGCTTTATGAACCGAAGGCAAATAAGAGAATATTTGACATTGATCAGCACATCGGAATGGTGAGTTTATCTCAATATTGTAGCGTTCATAACAAATAAATAAAATGTAATTTTTGCTTGTAATTTAAAGGTCACATTTTGTGCAATAATGTTAAGTAGCTATGTGAAACCATATAATATTTTTTTAATGTAGTGCTGCAATTGCACACTACAGTCGTAGTTTTCATTCTATATATGAAGGTTTTGCTTTTGTGTAGCTTAACACATTGTTTGCGGGAAACACTTAAAAGCGTCTTTTACATACTGTTGGTAGAGAGCGACAGACGCTAATAAGTATTCTATTTGCTTACTTTTGGTAAAGCACGAGAGACGCCAAAAAACATTATATAGTTCGAAATTGGGTTTGGGTTACTTGTGAATAGTATACTGAGGGTTGGGTGGCATTCCATCCTCTCTGCTTACCCCTGCGGTTAAACGGTGTGATGGTAGTAGTAGTATATGAGTAAACGCTGTTATGCAGCACTGAAACCTGATAGATGTTTCATCCTTTTTATATCTTATTCTTCTTCTTCATGAGCCCTCTGACCTCCACTGCTGGATATAAGCCTCTTCCCCTTCTTTCCATTTCCTCCGGTTGGTTGCTGCTTGCACCCAGTTTTCACCCCCTATAGTGACTATTTCGTCGGACCATCTCATTTGGGGTCTTCCGACACCTCTTTTGTTCTCCCAAGGTCTCCATCGTAAAATTCTTGGGGTCCATTCTTGGGATCCATCTTGCAATATGTCCTGCCCATTGCCATTTGAGTTTTGCCACGCGATTTATGATATTCTCTACTTTGGCTCTTTTCCTGGTATCTTTTTATTTTATTTTATCCCTCAGGCTTAAACCAAGCATGGATATTTCCATGGATCGCTGTATGCATTTGAGCTTCTCTGCATTTCTCTTAGTCAGAGCCATAGTCTCCAGTGCATATCGCTCACTCCTTTCAACAACGTTATATATCAAAAATCGACAATTTTTAGCTGTGCATGTTTTCAGAATGCCCAGAAAATGTACTATATCCCAGCAAAAGTGACATATTTTTAACATAATACTTACCCGCTACAGGGCAGAAAATATTGTTTTTTGCATTTTGAAGAAAAGGTATTGTTTAATTAATTTTTAAATATACCAAAAAAATTTCAATTCGAGAAAAAACATTCAGGTTTTACCAAAAAAGATTTGTTGCACAGTAAAAAGCTCAATAAGTGGCTTGATATTTATTTTTAATACATTGTATTATATTTTAAACTTTAAAAACTATCTCCTGAAAAATCTTTTTTTTTATATATATGACGTTGTTGAAAGGAGTTAGCGATATGTGTTCACTGGTAGTATGCAGGATTTGTACAGTTTTCTTTTTAGACAGGTCGGAATCTATTTATTTTGCGAATCTGTTTGAGTTTGCAAAACCCGCCCAACTCAGTCCTATTCTTCTAAGTAACTCCGCCATTTGGTTCTCCTTTTTATGTCTACTGGTAAAATCAAAACAATTTTTCAATTTTAAAAATATGTATGCTTTTAATATGTTTATAGGCAGTATCAGGTTTGATTTCCGACGCCAGACAGATAGTAGAGACAGCTCGCTCAGAAGCTGGTAACTACAGCTCTCAATATGGAGTGCCAGTTCCCTTGAAGTACCTGAACGAGCGCGTAGCCATGTACATGCACGCCTACACCCTGTACAGTGCGGTCCGCCCGTACGGATGCTCGGCTGTTATGTGCTCGTGGAACAAGTTTGATGGACCAACCATGTACATGATTGATCCCAGTGGTGTTTCATACGTAAGTTATCTTATGAGTGTTTTATTTATTTTTAGATAGGCTTTTGGAAAAGTTATGATAGATAATTGGGGCTCTTCTACCACTGATCTGTTACACTTTACTGACTGCACGGTTTTGCCAGAAATTTACGCCTGAAACCATTTGTTTTTTTTTGCAAAAATTAGCACTTTAACCACTGCATACTCCACATTGGCGTCCTATATCATCCTTGGCATCCTTAAATATATGCAACTTGGGTTACAAAAAACATCTAATATTTATGCTTCCAAATTTCACCACTGGTCGGGAAGATATACGTATGAAATATCGATTAATGATTTTGAATTTTTTTTTAATCCTTGTTTTCGACAGATGTCAGTCATTTTAACTATACGCTGTGGTTAAACTATGAATTTCAAATGTATATGTAATATTCAAATATGGAGATTAACACATAGAGATTAACATTTAAGATATTTGGAAATAGTTCTAGTGTAGCATTTTTTCTTTTTTTACCTAATGTGTTGTGTTTCGATCGTATTTTTTTTTAATTTAGTTCAGAAATACATATCTCTGATTAGCAATCTATATAAAATATTGTCCTTTCCGATATTTCTCCATTTTGTTTTGTATTCACATTTTTCCCCTTTTTTTATTATTCTTCACCTGTCATCGCCAAAATGTTATACATCTTTTTAATTATTGTATGATATATATTTTATTTTGTATTAATAGTAGTATTTAGTACAACTTTTATATTCATTATTTTCAGTCCTATTTCGGGTGTGCTGTTGGCAAAGCAAAACAGGCTGCTAAAACAGAAATCGAGAAGCTTAAACTAGCTGATATGTCCATCTCAGATCTTGTCAAAGAAGCCGCTAGAATGTAAGTATCTAGGATTTTTTTTAAAAACAGAATTGTTGTATTGTGCACCAGGAGAGATAAACTTAAAGAAACTCACTCCATTATAATTGTAAATTTTTACAATTTTTATGTTAATAGGATGTTTATAGGATGGGACTATTTTTTTCAATTCTAGCTAACGAAACAAGCTTACAGAGATCATTATATTTAGAAATTTATACAAATATTGAGCTTTATTGAAAGTGGCACGAATACTTGCCACAAAACTACATATAAAGAGTTTTACCGATTTTATACTTTTATGTGTTTCAATAGCACACTCATTCATTGCCAAAAATAAATTTCAGTTGATTTTCTTGTAGGATAATTGTGTTGCCTACTTTCGAAATCCGCCAGATCCGATTTTATAAGATTTAAAAATAAATACTTTATCGCAATGCTCATTGTGTGTTTTATTGTTTAAAATATTTATTTAATTGAAAACCCTGCTAAAAATACTTTAAAATAGCGTTGTATTTCATAACAATAATAATAATAAAACCCTTATCCGCACCCCAATGGTGCATAGGGCACTGCGTCATGTAAACGCAGTGTTATCTTGATCGTTTACACATGAAGGAAAGGTGATCAGCCCTCCGCTTCAGGTACCAGTCCAGGGTAATATTGAATAAATATTACAGTGAAAAAATCACTTATATTTATTTTACCCCCCCTGGGAATCGAACCCGGGACCTCCAGAACGGTAGCCGAGCGTGCTGACCATTACACTACGGAGGCGGACAAATTGAATTGTATTTCAAATTCTGCTATATTCATGGAACTTGCCTTCTGACCCATATCGGCCAATCAGAGATCGGGGATATGTCAAAAAATGAAGATGACGTCATTATCGGTTTGTGTCTTGTGTTTTTTTTTTGATACTGAAAAAAGGGAAAATTCACCATATTATCTAAAGATAGACAAATCTTTTTAACATAAATGTAACCTGGAAAATTTTGCATTTTTTGTAAAATAGACTTACATGGATCTGGCGGATTTTGAAAGTAGGTGACACAATTATCCGCTACTGATAAAAGACTTCAAAACATTACATTAATTTTCGTAGTTTTTAATTTAAAAGTCTTCAATTTTCTGGATTAATATTTCAGTGTTCACCTGATTGTTAATTATACAAAAACATCCAATTTGAAATAAATCACTTAATTTGTTATGACCTGTCCCCTAGAAATCAAACTCAGGACCTCATACCTATTGGCTAACACACTAATCAACATACTTAAAAGCTGGACTTGTCATGTGTCAAAAATTTTGCCTTAAATTCCTTTGTTCTTTTAGTATCTACCTTGTCCACGATGAACTTAAGGACAAGAACTTTGAACTGGAACTGTCGTGGGTGGGAGAAATAACTAATGGGGTTCACCAGAGAGTCCCTGTCAACATTCTACAGGAAGCTGAACGAACAGCCAAGCAGGCCTTACAAGAAGACTCCGATTCTGATAATGAAGACATGTAGATCAATATTTAAATCAATTTCCTTGAAACACGATTTACAGTAACCCTGTAGATTTGTGCATCAACTCTGCCCCGAGTATTTTTCTTGCAGAAAGTTAATTCATTATTGGTTTAACATTTTTTTATAATATAAGATAAATAAAACTTTTATATATAATTTCCAATGGTTTTATTTGCATATGAGCTGGTATCCCCATTGATAGAATAATCTACTGAGACAAATTTATTGAAATCCTCTTATTGGTATTATATATATATATATATATATATATATATATGTCGTAGTCGTACAGGAGAAAGTGACCAAGTGCATTTTTTACAAAAAACGTGATCATTGACTATTTGATATCTTACTAGCTTAATATTGCCCTGAAAAAAAAACCCAAAGGATTTTAAACTTGAAAGTAAAATATATTGACTTGTTAAAAATGACTAACTGCATTGATGTTTATTTTCTTGCCTAGCAAAAGTGACTTAAATGGCCCTTCTGAACATTTTAAGTTTTGTTAGTTGGTCACTTTCTCCTGTACGACTACGATGTGTGTGTGCATTATTATTATAGTTTTTAAATATCGCTTATTATTTTCACATGCACATGCTATAAAAATACATTGTTATATGACATATCCTTCACAAAATTTACAATTAAAACAAGATTGGGTTTACTATAGTGCATATATTTATTTACACAAAACACATGTTAGTTCTACTCGTTATGACCATTTTTACATACACAATTATGTTTTATATTTATACATTCTACTTCATTCAATTAATACTAGGTTCATTAGAAGCATAATCATTTTTAAACGCACTTTCAGTCCAAAGAAAATGATAATATGTATATAGGTTGTAAGAAATAATGTTTGAATTTTTTTATTCCGTGGCCCATTTGACTAACAACTATGTCACCAGAATCATATCAACATTATAATTAATGAGGTAAAAAAAAATATTTTTCACAGTATGAATTTAAAATCAATAAAAAATTAATATGCATATATGTATTTCGATACAATTTTTTTATTATTAACACACTAAAGACGGGAAAGGTATTTCTATCCGTTCGGTCGAGTGATGCTTAAGGACAGGAAGGGTATTTTTACATTCAGCACCCGCCTCATTTTAAAGTCAGAAAATGAGTTATTTAATGTTTTCATATGAATATTATTTACCAATCTCTTTGTTGAGGTTTAAACTATATATGTATACACAATTATCAAATCCCGTCGCTAGCGGTCTGCAGGCGTTAAAAACATCCGTTTGGAAATGTGTTAATTTCAATATTATTTTTTGCTGGTTTTACTTTAAAGTGGCTGCCGAATCAATTAATAAAGACATTAAAAATCTTTAAATAATTTTAAAATAATTTCATTAATTGATTCGGCAGTCACTTTGTGGTAATATCTATCCATTTTTAATTAATGTTTTACTTAGTAAATACCACTATTTCTTAAAATCTACTGTGACACAAGATTCGATGCATTCCGCATCTGTTTAAAAATGATGCGGAATGCATCGAAACACATGTCACTGTAGATTTCAAGAAATAGTGGTA
This sequence comes from Brachycentrus maculatus, assembly GCF_059751285.1. Classification (NCBI taxonomy): domain Eukaryota; kingdom Metazoa; phylum Arthropoda; class Insecta; order Trichoptera; family Brachycentridae; genus Brachycentrus; species Brachycentrus maculatus. The sequence goes on from NW_028280927.1 coordinate 481,521, forward strand.
TTTACTAAGTAAAACAATAATTAAAAATCTTAAAATAAGTTTAATAAATATTAATACACAATTTTGTAATACAATTTCTGCAACATGCCACATAAAAACAATTGTTAGTAAAAGGTTAATGCAGAGGTATAAATGGGAAAAATGTTAGGAAGCCTTCTTTGTTGAGAGAAACCATAACTAAGACAATACAAGCCTATATTATACTTCATATTTACATGCATAACTCACCTTGGCATGTATCCACTGAGAAATAATAAATATTTCTGTAAAAGATACATATTATAGTCGAACATCTGCAGAAAAGCTGACCTAATCATTCCTCAAGCATTTTAATCTCTTATTTGGATACCTCATATGTTTTAGTGTGGTGAATTCATTAGATACACCACAAGTATACATACATTTGTTCAAAATGATTGTGCGTACTCATTTCTTTATTTATTGTTTCGGCATTAACTTTGTGGTAAGACATGTTACAATGATTAAAGAAAACACTTCGTTTTTTACCACTTGAGTTTTATTATAGACTACATGTTTCATGTTTCGTGTGGAGATTGTGATAAAAAAAAAATATATATATTGGCCAAACTGCGAGAAATTTAAAGATTAGAATTAAAGAACATCATAGCGGTCTAGTTAGTAATTATTTTTCGGAATTTGCAAATCATATAATAGATACTAATCACTCATTTCACTCTCATAAATTAAAATTATTACACCTTGTTCCATATAAAGGCCAAATTATGAATTATTTTGAAAATTTAGAAATACAAAAAAAACCTGAATTCTAATAATAATTTATTAAATAATATATTGTTTCAAAATTCTTCGCCATTGCTTTCCATTTTTCCTTTGTTTTCAAACTCCGTTCCTTGACTAACCCCTTCCCCTTACTTTCCCCTCTCCTTATTTATAGAACAATGTTATATTTTATATTTTAGTTATTATACAGACCTGAATGATGGAAGTTTAACTTCTGAAACATGTAGTCTATAATAAAACTCAAGTGGTAAAAAACGAAGTGTTTTCTTTTAATCATTACTCATTTCTTAATGCCACAACACATAGTTATAATTTGCTTGAACGTACATATTTAAAATTTGTAAAAAATCGTGCCTTGCTGTTAATACTTTTTGACAATGGGTGTACCATATGTAGAATTTGCTGGCACTAATAGAATACCACACAAAAATTGTAGGAGTATAAATATTTCAAAGGGCATAAAGAGTCAATCTATTAAGAGAATCCTATAAATCAGAATGCGTATTTCTATTTGCGCTTAAATAAATGTAACTTATTGTATTCCTAATGCCATCAGATTTAAAATAACAAATGCACGCTCGGGTAAAAATTAATACTTTTTAGCGTCAAACTGTAAATAAAAGTATATTCTCCTATCAACATTGTTCTACAATTATACTTACATTATTATAAGTTTGTATTGTATACCCATACAGGTGTATGGGGTGAAAATGAACACTTTGTAAGTTTTTAACCTGTCCGGGAGTCAGTTTTTGCATAGAAAACTGTATCTGGGGAGTGAGTTTTTATAATTTTTCCTCATCGTCAATGCTATATATAAGCAACATATTTTCTTGGACAGCATCATAACGATGATGTCGCAACAACTTTATTTTAAATAAAATGTCAGAAAAATAATCTAAAGTGCAGTTTTAGTGTTTAAATACAACCACAGATGGCAATAAAAGTACCATTTTATCAATAAATGCCACCGGGATTTAGTTGAAAGCTCGGCCGTTCATGTACGCCCGTACTTCTTTTAAGAAAGTTTTATTTGCACCACAATGCATGGCCACACTCCAGGACAAGTTATCACCATACTTTTTTTTATCAAAACTGTTTTCTAGCCAACTCTGGTGGAATTAGGTCTACGATTTTGTAATAATGTTTCATGAATGCTTTAATTGTATCAAAAACATTTTTTAAATGATTAAAGGTACTTTAATTATCCCATTTTAATTCGCTTTTTAAACGAAAATAAAAGAAAATGCAGTACACTGCGACAAGTAGATATAAAACTATTATTCAGAATGCGGATATGAAGAGAATTTGCTGAAAGAAAGTTTAAGAGCAATTATGTAAACTGAAGCCTAAAAAACCAATAAAAAATTTGTGATGAGTATTTTTGTTGAAAGAAAACTGATTATATGAAAGGAATGTGTTGTTGTGTTTAGAAACCAAGTAAGAACCATAGAAGCTTAGTTTGTGTGAATATAAAAACAAAAACTGTAGTGTGAATTTCAAAAGAAGATAAAGATGTTTCATATTTTTTAGAAAATATCCTTTATGTATTGCTATGTATTCTTTGAATACTGAGAAATTTTTAAAAGCGGAAACGAAGCATCTTTTGAAATGCAGCAAGCAAAAGAATAAGAAGTATTTTTTGTTAATAATTTTTGAAAAACAATACCTCGTTGAATTGTATACTATATTTACCCTTTTTTAATGGATATATAATATAGCTTTTTAATTAAAAATCCAACTTCGTATTTTGTATTGAAGATAGTACCAATTGAGTGGAACATTGGTTTTCAATGTGTGATGCTGCACTTAATCCATATTCATTATTTTTGAGAAATGTCGACAAGCGGAACCTAAACATAGAAAATGTGTTAGTGTCGAGTAATGTAGAATGTATTAATAAAGTCATTTTTGTGCAGTAAAAAACATTTATTTAATTCATAGTTATATTACAGATTTATGCATCTGATTTAATAATTAAAATAGTTATCGTGGTTTATACACATTTCTTAAATAAAATAAATCATTCAGATGAACACATTAAAGCCCTAGTAAATTAATTAATCTCAATTTATAATATATCAACTCTCGATTCATTAAACTCATTTTTTTTAAATGCTTGTAAATAATCATTTATGCCAGAGGCAATGATGAGTATTTTTGAAACAACTATCGTAACTAAATTAGGTGATGGCAACCTACAAACAAACACAAAGCCTTCTTTAGTTTTCTTTTTAAATAGCCGTGTATAAAATCTATCGTTTATGGTGATTAAATCTTACTGCTGCATAAAAAAATATGATTGACTTATTTTTAAAATGTGTTTGCAATAAAATTATACCTTTAACGCATATTCCCCAAAAAATTGAATTGTGTAATAAAAAATTGGAGCATAATTTAGGGTGAGTGTACTAGAATTTTTTTTGACGGGTCATCTTAAATTCATTAAATTAACTGCACAATTACACACATATTTAGTTGTTTTAAGTATGCTTCTTAAAGAATTTATAAATGTTTTTTTTCCATAATTATCCTGCCATCAAAATTTACTGCAGATTGAGATGACGACATTAGAAAAATCCTTTTTCTCAATAACAAACTTAAATTCTTAGCTATAAATATTTTTGTTTTCCTTCCTTATAATCGAAGCAATGAATAAAATACAATTACAAGTAAAAGGTAATTTTGTTAATTTTATATAAGCATATGATTGACAAACTATTTACGATTAACAAGTGCATTTTTGGTATAAATAATGTGTTGCATATTTTAACATTTAAAGTCAGTTGAAGATTTAATGTAAAAAAAAAACAGTCCATAATATACTTAAACATAATTTTATACAAGATAGTAAGCTGATACAAATATAATAGTACACTTACCACAAAACAAAGTACATTTAAAGCCTTATCAAAATATGTATACAATCGCAAAGGTACATAGAAATTATTAGTCTAAAACAGTGATTCTCAAAGTTATGGCAAATTTTCCACCCTTAAAAAAATATCAAAACAGTTAAGGGCCACTTGCAAACTTGACGTTATAGAGACTGTCTTTGTTTAAAAGTCAACTCTAATATTTCATCATTGAGTATCAAAATTGGCTAAGAAAAATAAAGCTAATAAAGTATTAAGACTTTTGATTGTGTTTCCGATGTTTGAAATAACCATGAACAACTCATCTACGTCATAAGGACGAACGGTTCTTTACTTTGAGAAACACTTCTCGGCTCTATCCACACCCAAGTGGTGCATAAGGCATCACATTAAAACGATGTGGTATAACCCGATCGGGATTATGCGAGGTTGATCATTCCTGCGCCTCAAATTCATGGATATAGCAATAGAATATGATGTGATGTAGATAACGTAAGTAAAGAAGTTCAGAGTGTAGTACATTTCTAGTACATGGGAAATTAAACGGATAAGAAATTGTTGGTTGTATAGTAAAAGAAAAGGAGAATAGCAGTAATACAGTAGGTAGGACATTCAGGTGAACATACCGAAGAATTACTAGTCTACAACACACAAAATTCTACTAACGCCATGAAAAAATTATTGAAATTTCCAGCATTTCAATTCAATACATGTTTTACAATCTAACATCGATAAAGTTCTGGTTATCAAATCTATTTGTGTTATTATTAATCCTCGATAAACTGGAGTGGATACTTTCTCCATCTGGTTGTTTCTCTACATTGCCACTAATTGTCGGAAGGGAACAAACCTGCTGTACTCCTTCCCTGTAGGTTTCCAGTTCTGGAATGGACTTTTTGTATAGACTCCTGGCCCAAAATCCCAACACAATCATCTCTAAAAGCATTGCCGAGTTGTATATCACTAAAAAGAAAACAGGCTTATTTGAGTAATTAAATGGATGAGCGATTCATTCCAATATTGTGGAATTTATATGTAAGGCAAACACAGAATTTGTTAAATAATAATCATTTGTTAAAGTAGAAAGTAGAATAGATATGATTTAAATGTGTACTTCCTCTTCTTCTAACCCTTATCCGCACCCAATGGTGCATAAGGCACTGCATCATATAAACACAGTGTTATCTTGATTGTTAACACATGTAGGAAAGGTGATCATCCCTCTTCTTCAGGTACCAGTCCAGGGTAATATTTGATAAATATTAGAGTGAAAAAATCACTTTTATTTATTTAAACAGTACAGTACAGTAGCCGAGCGTGCTGACCATTACACTACGGAGGCGGACCAATGTACATGTAAGATAAACTTGTAACAAACCCTTAGCTAATGAAAATTTAGTAGTTTTATATTTTTAATTAAATGAGGTACTTACAGCTGGCATACACTGAAGGAGTAATAGGCGGTTTACAGGGAAGCACACTAGCCCACACTAGGACTCTTGCCAATATACCCTGCAACTTAGACGATAGAAGAACCAGCTGTAGAGCGAAGAACTTAGCTGGCAAGGAATAGCCTCCCAAGGTCTCCCGCAGCATTCTGAGAGTCATTATCATAGCCCAAATTCCCAGGAATATAGAGGCCACGATAAAAGGTTGCAGGTACATGTAGTTAACTTGATATAAGCTCTGAAAGAATTATGTCATTTGAATTTGGTTAGTGTCGCAGACTCTTGAGCCACAGTTTCTCGGTTCGAACCCCCTCTACCACAATTTGATACCTATTTTTAAAAATGAGCCGCTCAGGCTCACAGAAATAGTATGAAGTTAAAGTATTTTTGTAAATAATAAAAAATAATAAAATAATAAAAAAATTACGAGTCTTTTGGTATTCAAGGATTAAAACCTGTATATTGATTTTTTTAAATCTCAATAACACAGACAATTTTAACTACGATGCCAATATGCGATGCATTAAACTAGATTTGATTATTTTAAAGCTTCCCTGCTTAATATATTGGCTCAAGGATATTATGTTTTCTTGGAATGCCTATTTTCTATTAGATGAGACCAATTGCTGTGTCAGTCCACTAAGCCATTCCTAAGACTTATATTACAATAAATTAACTAGAGGACATTCCTTTGTTTTAGAATGCATATTCACATGATGCTAATATTGACTATGTTTTAAAAATTGACTTCTTGTGTAAGTTGCAGAAGTTCATTTTACAAATTGCCGTGAAATACATTTTTTTCATCATATTCTCTTCTATGCTTAGGAAATGGTCATTTTTTCGGATTTTGACTTGTATGGTATACTGAAAATACATATTATCTTATATGTACCCATTTTTTAAATCATTTTGATAACCGTAGAGTGGAAATGTCTAATAATGGGTATTTTAACTACATACCACGTTAAGTAAAGTAAAAAAAAATTGCATTAACCTTTCTCTTTTATCATTCAAAATTTATTTTTTTAAATTTATGTATTTACAAATTAATTCACTGTGAAGAACTTCCATTCCTAAAACCTTAACCATTGGTCCTGTGCTAGCTAAAATTAAATCCAACCGATGTATACGTATAAGTATTAGTATAAGATTTATAAGAAGTTGTAAAGTAAATTTATATTTTTAACTCAAAATTATCTATTGGGTAAAACAGAACATGTGTTCATTCGAAAATAAATTCATGCCGATTTGTCTGAGATTGGTCCTTAAAGGTTGTTACGCACTAGCATGTGACCGATCGCTAAGGTGTCAATGTATTATTTGTATTTCATATGAACACACTTAGGACGAGAAAGGTATATCTACCCGTTCGGTCGATTGATGCTTAAGGACGGGAAGGGTATTTTTGCCTTCTGCGCCGGCCTCATTTACAAAGAGGAATTATTCAATATTTTTATATTAATATTATGTACCAATTTCTTTGTTAACGTCTAAACTATATAAACACAATGATCAAATCCTGTCCGAAATGTGTTAAAAGTCATTTAAATGAAAAACAATGTATGTACATGCCAATGAACCCAATAAGTATATTACAAAAGTAAACCAAATGATTTGTACTTTTCATTATCACATCATGAAGTTTTCACTAACCAAGTGATATATTTTACAATTACTTTTTCTTGAAATGAGTTATTTTTTCAAAAAATTTTTTTTTTGTATTCGTAATTTCAATAATATAAATATAATATTCAATAATGAGTATAAAATAATCACCTGTTCTTCTGCCCACATTACTAGAAGGATCATATATACAAGTCCTTGGACTACAGGAAGTTGTAAAACTAGCATCCTCAGAAACCTCACGTTCCGCCTGGAAATTCACACATTTGTTACAGGTTTTAACAGAGTTTCAACAGATTATCATTTAATGATTTTAAAAAAGTACTTTAAATAACTTTGGGCTTACTTGTTGACTGACAGAAGAGGCAAGCAACAACAACATGGCCAACAGCAACACGGAGCGACACGAGGGTTCAATGAATCAGGTTTCACTTTCCTATAACATGCTTTGCATTATAATCCTGCATGATTGACTTTCAAACTAATAAAAACATATCTTCAAAAAATACTTTATACAATATACCATGGTTTAGTCAAAATCAACATCATCCTCTCTACAGGGGTAGGCAGAGAGGATGGTCTCACTCATCTGTCCTGACATACAAGCCAGAGTTGTCTAATGTATTAAGGAAATTGTATATAGCAACAATCCCCGCTTTATATAGGCAATATAAGCGTTATCTTTCACTATTTAAATGAAAAATGGCTCTATAACGAATGCTGCTAAACATCCAACATACAATTTAAATGAATTATTATCATTACTTATTCTCTTCCTTAAAGTAGAGAAAACTACTACTATTACTACCATCACATCGTGTCACTGGGGTAGGCAGAAGGGATGGAAAAGCAATCGTTCTAGGCTATCCTCATTTCCACACGCAATGTTTCAGAACTGAAGAATCCGTCGTATACAGACACTGGCTAGACTCAAGTTATCCAAGTACAACTCCTCATGGACTCATCGGTGCGTCTATTCCATTCGCAAAGAATCCTGTGCATTATGTATTCTCTATAGATATTAAACAGGTCAGGAGAGAGTATGCATCCCTGTCTTACACCTTTCGTAGTAGGAAAACTTGCAGTGTTTACACCATTGATTCTAATGATTGCCTTACTAGGAGTTTAAAAATCCGTGGATGAGCTTTATCAAACGGGATGGGACTCCAAATGTCCATGAGTACTTTCCACAGACGTTCCTATTTCACGCAATCAAAAGCTTGCAAAAAATACATTTATAATCTTACCTAATAAGCTCTGCTTCTCCTCCACAATAAGCAACGAAAAGACAAAATAGTTGATACATGGCAAACATGAACATTCCCTGAGCAACTGCTTCAGCCAATAAATGTGCTCGCGGGACAACAGTTGCACAGTATGTAGCTAATCCCACCACCTAAAAGAAATCACGTTTATCAAAAAACATTTAATGACAATTCAAAGAACAAATTTGTTTTGAACCTTACTGTAATCAAAATTAATATTCTAGGTGATATTATGTGATGCCTAGGGCAATCAAATACTCAAAATTTTACATATTCATTTTATATAATGTTATAATTCATTGAAATATTAATATTAATATTATACAGGGTAAACGAGTTTAGAGGGGACACTTTTAACTGTACTGATTTCGATATTTGTGATTATTCCATATTTTTTTTAAATTATCCCATTTTTATGCTATGAAAATACTTCCTTTAGATTAACAATTCCGGTATATGTATTTACAACAATTGTTTAACTCCAATGACGAGTGACACTCAATATGGCGTAATACGTCTCTACTACTGCTACTACTACTACCATCACGCTGCTTATCTGCAGGGGTAGGCAGATAGGATGGAACCCCAGATTTTTCTGCACTGACATACACTCCTCGCTTCCTTCACATCCATATATATCTAATCATACATTCCCTCCTATTGCGGAGACTTTTGACACCACCAGAATTTAGGTTCTGATTGATCTGATTGTGACAAGTCTTTCTCGGCCGTCCTTGTTCTGTTTTTATGCTCACATTCCCCATATATGTATATTTTTTTAGTCATTCACTCGTTATCAATTCGCACCACATGTCCATACCACCTTAAAGAACTCTTCCCAATCTTTTCAATTATCCCTTGTCCAGCCTTACATTCCTTTCTTAATTTTAAAATAGTTGTTGAAAGAATTATACGTTCCATGTGATAGATAAAAGTATTTAGATGAGATTTTTTTTAATAACAAAACTAAAACTAAAAAAAGAACTTTGGCGGAAACTGGTGGAATAAAAACCAATACAGGCTTGGATTGAAAAGGGTTAATGTGTAATCCTATATGTTTTCAGTATCATTAGTTGAATAATTATGAAAAAATGTCAGAAAAAGACAGTCTTTTGCTTCAAAATTACATACAAAATTAATTAATCAATATTGTGGTAATATATTTTGTTATATCCGGCACAGCATACATATAATAATATTTGAGTCAGGTGTGTTTTTAAACCACAAAACGTGCTTTAGAAAAACATTTCTAAAAACAGGCAGTACCTTTCATGCTCGACCCTAGGTAAATTTTAATTTGATAAACCAAATATTGACAAGAAAGGTTTTAGGAAAATTAGGAAAACTAACATTAACGTGGTTTTGAAATAGACGGAGCTTAAAAATAATATTGACTTAGCTTGCCTTAACAACATAATAAAACGATCTAATCTGAAGCCACACCCCATCAACTAACTACCCTAACTATTCATACAAACACAATAATAAATTCTTTCATACATTTATTAGGAAAAAATGTTTGAAGGAAGAAAATACTTTTTTTTGTATGAGCTTTTGTGTAGTTTTTATTTAATTTCTCATTTTAGTGTTACGAATACTCAAGTACTGTCCACCTCCATACTCTAAAGGTTGGCGGGTTTGGCTGCCCTACTGGAGGTCCCGGGTTTGATTCCCAAGGAGGTAAAAATAAATATATAAGTGATTTTTCACTGTAACATTTATTTATTAAGACCTTGGACTGATACCTTCAGCATAGGAATGCTAAATGTATGCTGATGGTATGACGATGACTTTGCTTAGTAATATATATTGCAAAACCAAAATGTGAGTTTCAAAAACCCCCAAAAAGAAATTGATTATTTCCTATCATTTTTTATTGATTAATATCTATCCATTTTAACTTAAATTTTACTTGGTAAATGCCACTTTTTCTTAAAAATCTATCGTGAAACTTATATCGATGCATTTCGATTTCAGTACGATGTTCGAAAATGATGCAGAATGCGTCGAAACGCGTGTCACAATTGATTTGAGGAATAGTGGTATTCACAAAGCAAAATTTAAATTAAAAAAATTATATTGAATATTGTAATTACATGAAATACAAATACTTGAAATTTTTGCCAAATACTTGAAAGTGGTCAGGTTAGGAGTCGTAATAATCGGTAGGTATGTATGAGGAGATGCATGAATGTGGAAGAAACGAAGAATGTTTGTAAAGACAGAGTGGTGTGGCGTTCTATTCTCTCTGCCTACCCTGGGGTGAAGCAGCGTGATGGTTAGTTAGTTAGTTTTTTTGTAACTACATTTAATACATAATTACTGGATAAAATTCACAAATTTATGTGATATAAGTATTTCCTTAATTATTAGTTTTATAGCCTCAATGTTTTTCTTAATTTCTGAAAGCAATCCTTTGTATGTGTCATGTCGTGTCGCCTTGATGTCAACTATCCTATACTATACTAGTAATTATCCTTGTCTCGGGCAACTCTAAACAGCGCCTCGACGATCTTCATCCCTGTCCAATCTCCTATATTCTGAATCCAGGAGATCTGTCCTCAGCCCACCCCAAAAACAATACTTATTATTTTGTAATTTGAATATTTTCTCACCGGGTAGACGCTGACTACAAATGCCGTGTGAGTCTTGACACCCGATGACGCGTGTTTCATGACATGTCGCAATGTATCGAGATACAGAGCCAACATGATCAGCACTGCCATCCCCCCACAGGAAAACAGTATCACCCCGTACATGTTGATGGCTGAAAATCAGATAAAACCATTCATTGTCTTTTAGCTACTGAAATACCTCAAGTGAGAGCTAAATTGATCAATCAACTTCTTTTAGATTTAATTGTACCAAACACCTAATGGCTATATATGAAGATGTATTTTGTTATTAAAAGCATTGATAACTTTGAGGTATGGTAATATAATACTCTCCTTATCATTCATCGTTCACTTTGTGTAATGCCATTAAAGTGGAATTACACAAAGTGAACGATGAATGATAAGGATAGTGTTATATCAAGATGTCTTGTATATTAGGTATCTGAATAGAGGGAGAAGAAAATATGAAAGACTAGGCATTCACAGGGCTCAAAACCTGGCACTGGCTGGCCTTAAGCGATCACTTTATACACTGTGTAACGTTTACTGTTCTGCCTATCATATTGCCTCAATTTTCATAAGTTGTTATTTGAATACTCCATATATACTTTCTACTAAATTAAAAATCCATATTGCCTTAATTTTCTATTTCAGTATTCTATATTTATTTTTCAAGGCACTTTTCTACTTAATGATTTATTTTTTTCCAGTAATACTTCAATTAAAAAAAATTAAGGCCATGATAATCACAAATATATAATAAGTCATATCCTTGGAGGACCTCTACTGGACTCCGAGAAGGTGAAGCTCCTACCACCAAGACAGGTCGTGAGTTACATAACACACGTAGGTCTTGGGAGTGAGCTGTGATACAGAGGGAGGTCACAATAGACCTAATATAGTCGCAGTGACATAAGGGATGCAAGATCCCTTGACCTCAAAAAAAATCAAAAATTTAATTTTGTTTGTGTTTTGTATTGTTCATTTATTTCTAAATACAGTTATTTGATTTATTTTGAACCGATTTTTATAGAACGGACTTTCGGTTCTAACGGAGGGGGTTCTCCCCCCCATTAGTCCGTTATATCGAGGTTTAACTGTATTTTTTACCGAGCGATATCTGGCTTTACATAGTTTTCAATTACGAATTTTACATTTTAGTTTAATTTAATAAAAAAGTGACGTAAAAATATCAATAGGTATCAGCGATACAAGGGCTTTAACCCTGTGAATCTATTTCTGGTTACAGCATTGTGAGACAATGATATTATGAATAGATAAAATTGATAAAATACGAATATAATACATTGATAATTTGTAAAAAAAGTGGTTGCCATATATATTACATAAATCAGTTTCAAAGAAAAGAAAATTGTTTACTCATATCACATTTACGTTGCGGAATAACATGATGTTTTAAATATAAAAATTAAACACTTTCATAGCACCACTTTTTAGTTTTTTAATGTAAACACGACTAGTTTAACCTTGCATTTTTTACCTAATGATGAGAACATCTATAGTTGTCGAAACTATTCGCTACATTAATAAGCTCAAAAATGGTCTAATACATGTGGTTTTTTTTTTTAAATATATTTTAAGTAAGTTTTGATGTCTTTGATCATTTTCGCTGATTAATAAATTTAATATTGGATGAATATTAAAATATAATCATTCATTATATCGCTCACTCCTTTCAACAAAGTCATGTATCAAAAAAACTAGATTTTTCAGGAGATCGTTTTTAAAGTTTGAGAATATAATAAAATATATAGAAAATAAATATCAAGCCACTTATTCAACTGTTTTGAAAATTTAAAGCATTAACTTTGTAGATCATATTGATATATTATTTTAAATAATATACTTATTGAACTTTTTACTGAGCAACAGATATTTTTAGGTAAAACCTGAAGGTTTTTAATCCATTTGAAAAATAAATGTTTATTTAAAAAAAAAAACCTTTTCTTCGAAATGCAAAAACAACACTTTTCGCTCTGTAGCGGGTAAATATTAAGTTAAAAATATGCGGCTTTTGCTGGGATATAGTACATTTTCTGGGCATTTCGAAAACATGCACAACTGAAAATTGACGATATTTGATTTATGACGTTGTTGAAAGGAGTGAGCGATATGTTTTCAGGTTTGCCTTCTTGCATATTTAATCCAGTTATTAAACTTGTTTGATATACGAGGTCGGGCACAACCACAAAAAAATATGTTTGTTTATATTTAAAATATACATAATAAATATTAGATAAAAGTAAACAAAATAATATAGTTAGCTTAAACTATTTCTAAAATAAAAATGGTTAAAGCCTCAATGACGGATATAGTTCACCCGAAAATTAAAAACTGCACTACTAACGATATATAAAATATTGTAATAAAAGGCATCTATTTTTAAAAGAACATTATTAGTTTTATTCGCGCAGTAAAAAGTAATCTTAATATGGAAAAAAATATTTATATCACTAATTTTGAGAAATTAATCCCTTATGAGTATTTGTTACTTTTCCTTGGTTTACATTTCATTCCAGCTTACGGGTGTACTCTCAAATATATGTACAAAGTCAGTACGCGACCGGCTGCGCTAGAAGCCACACGTGTTGCCACGCATTTAATTTTTAGAACATATATTGGAATTAGGCGAATAAATATATTTTTTAATTTTTTGAACTCTTTACCTTCCAATAACTCCTTTCTAATTTTAAAAGCATGTATCTATTTGGAAGAAATACTTATTTTTAGCCATACAAAAATAGTGTTTTAAACAAGAAAAGCTAACGTTAAGTGCTACCTGGGTTTGGCGACAATTAAGTTGTGATTTATCAAAAACTCCGCCTCCGTGGTGTAATGGTCAGCATGCTCGGCTACCGTTATGGAGGTCCCGGTTTCGATTCCCAGGGAGGGTCAAATAAATAAAAATTGATTTTTTCACTCTAATATTTATTCAACATTACCCTGGACTGGTATCTGAAGCGGAGGGCTGATCACCTTTCCTTCATGTGTTAACGATCAAGATAACACTGCGTTTATATGATGCAGTGCCCTATGCACCATTGGGGTGCGAATGAGGGTATGGATTTATCAAAAACTAGGCCTAGGTATTGATGTAAAATTGACAAATTTATATTAGGCGCAATACGCAACGAATTTTGTGTAGTGATTGACATGATAAGCTTTTAGTGGTCGAATCTAAAACCGAATTAATTAACGACTCCCATTAAAGAAATCCACCTGCACGCACAGTAAATAAACCATACATATACCACATAAAATAATAAAATGAAAATAATAAAAACTGTTTGAAATTACGATGATATTTGACTGTAAACGATAAAATCGTAAGAATTTCCGCGTATATTAAATTAAAATATTATCTAATATGATATTGAATAATATTACGATATCAAAGCAAACTTATGTATAATACACATTTCAAAAATCATTGGTAATTATTTGATAAGTAGGTGTTCAGGTAAATATTTCATTACGATTTACGTTTAGTACGCTCGAAATCGTTCACACGTTGACGCAAGATTGAGATATGCAAGAAAATCGTTCTTATTTCATAATAAACCGTCTTAAGCCAAGGTAAACGAGTCTTTCCGGTTTCTCGCGTCTTTCACTTTCGGAATACCAATAATCTTCTCCGTAAGGTGAATTGAGATACTTGCGATTCCATTGAATTGTCGGTTTCACCGTAAAGTTGACAATATTGGAACATTAGGTCATTGGATTATGTACCTACTTATGTATATGTAATACATGTAACGCGGAGGAACGGCTTTCCGGCACCATTTTTCCCGGATGTATATTTTTTTAAATTTTCAAAATCAAATATACGACACAATTTTCATGCTTACGTAATTACAATCTATATTTATATAATTCATCAAATTGATAAAATATAGTATTTTAATGAATATTTCAATGATATTTGAGTACATTTTTTTAGTAAAAAGCTTGACATGAAGTGAGTTCCGAAGACCTTTTTTTTTTTAAAAAAACCCTGATAATAACTTTGAATAAATTAATAAGAAAATATAAGGATGCATTTTATACACACTAGCTGTATCCGTCAACGCGTTGCTGTGACTCGGTCTGGTTGAATTGAAAAGAAAGAAAAGAAATAACAATTTTTACTTTTATGTTTCATTTCACAATGCTTACATCAAAAATCTATTAAAAATTATTTTCAAAATATCAAAAATCTATTAAATAAGAATGCAATCGAAAACAAATAAAAATGCATAGTGAAAGTAGATGTTCAGAAGCTGTCCGCAATGAGAAATGTTAAGTATTGCGTATGTCGCTGTTACGTTCAATAGACGGCGCTGACATTGTGGTAAAAAAAAAAATAGGTATAAACGCCTGTCACAAGTAGATAAAACACATCTTTATTCAAACGCAACGTTGTTTCAACATTTTCATGTTTTCAGACAATTACTTTGGGATATTTAAGACTTTTTTGGACTACCGAATATATATATATATATATATATATATATATATATATATATATATATATATATATATATATATATATATATATATATATATATATATATATTTATATATATATATATATATATATATATATATATATATATATATATATATACATATATGAATATATATATATATATATATATATATATATATATTTATATATATATATATATATATATATATATTTATATATATATATATATATATATATATATATATATATATATATATATATATATATATATATATATATATACATATATATAAATATATATATATATATATATATATATATATATATATATATATATATATATATATATATATATATATATATATATATATATATATATATATATATATATATATATATAAATATATACATATATATATATTTATATATATATATTTATATATATATATATATATATATATATATACATATATATATATATATATATATATATATATATATATATATATATATATATATATATATATATAAATATATAAATATATATTTATATACATATATATATATATATATATATATATATATATATATATATATATATATATATATATATATATATATATATATATATATATATATATATATTTATATGTATATATATATAAATATATATATATATTACTACTACTTACTTACATTTTTACTTCATTATCAATAATGAATTTGGGCAACCAATGAACTCTTTTAAATATGTAATTGCCGACAACCTTTATTTTTTTATCTGCAAACATATACATTTGGTTTGTCACAAATATTTCTAACAAAAAAATAGAAAGAATAGATTTTTTTTGGAATAACACGCAAAGCATCTATTAGAGGCTTGTCTGCAGATAGGATAGTGAGGAAAGGGAAGGTAAATGTGAAAAATACATCACAAGCACCCAGACAAATACAAAATATTTTTTTCAAATTCATTTTGCAATTGGCGAGAATCGACACAGTTGAGCGTCTACCCAACGCCGCGGCGCCTGTCTGCGTCACTATATACTATATGTATTACTTCCGGTGATTAAAAAAAATGTATATGTAAATAATACATTAATATACATCTTTCAAATTAAAAGTGAGTGGTTAGTTTATTTTTGTACGACCGTGAAGACATCTGACTTATTACTAAGAGGAAACTTGATTTATTTTTAAAACTATCATGTATTAAACTTAAATATATGACATCATAAATTGGCGTTGAAAATCGTTGAAAAGCTCATGGAAATTAAAACAGAGAAACAAAAGAACTGATTGTTCAAATAATAGACATTTTAATTTGTGATTTTACTTAGCTTTGCCAGTGATAAGGATTTTTGTATTAGTTTATTGTTTTTTTTTTTAAACTAAAGATGGAGGACTAATTTATTATTTTTTTAAAGTATGATGGGTACATTTATTGAGTATTTTAAGATCGTACAATATTATTTTTTGACATCTCATCAAAGATGAAGAAGAATATGGAAGTCTGGGCATTTACGGGGCTGACGACCGTCATCGGCTGGTTTAAGTGGCCACTTTACACACGTGTAACATTCACCAATTCTACCCATTATTGACAACCACACGACTCAAATTCTTGGAAGTTCTATATATATGAATCAATTTAGAAACCTTGTTCTTGAATCACTAGAACTTCACTAGAGACATCTATTGGTGAGATGTAAAGAAGCTTTTTTACTAAGCAGAAATTCTTATATTAGTATGTGAGGTCCGAATCCTGGATTATAATCACACACATGAGAAACGCCAGAAAATACCATTTTCATTTTTATTATTTTTTAAGCTTATAATTTGACCAGATAATTTATTTTAACATTTTGAGTGTGTCCAAATACTTGTTCACAAAATCTGGATTATCTCCAATTACAGGAGATATTTTCATGAAGATAACTCCTGTAATTGGAGATAATCCATATTTTGTGTACAAGTATTTGGACACACTCAAAATGTCGTACAATATTGTTTAAGGAGGGATATTCGAAAGCCAACTTAATTTTCTTTACACCCAGGTAACATTTTACGCAATTGAATTTTTGCATAAAATACCGTTTTAGTATTAGAAACATAAGTTTTTTTCAAAATAAACATATATTTATAAAAAAAGAGTAATTGCGATGTAAAGAGTTTTAAAAAATTATAATTTCTCAGTATATATTCTGTATCGGGTTGTGATCTCGTGGTTAGTACCACGGACTCTTCTTCTAAGTCAGAGTTTCTCGGTTCGAACTCAGTGTACCACAATTTGATACCTATTTCTAATAATGAGCCGGTTAGGCTCACAGAAATGAAATTGAAATATTTGTGTTAATAATAAAAACACATATTTTACTTTTAAAAAAATCTAATTCCAATATATATATATATATATATATATATATATATATATATATATATATATATATATATATATATATATATATATATATATATATATATAAAAAATTGTACGCGGAAACAAGTTTGGTTCCTCGCGCAACTGCAGCCGGTCACGTAGTGAATTGTATATTTGCAAGTACCCCTTTAATATTCGACGGGTATTCTCTGAGGACAGAAAAAGTCGAGTCGTTTAAAATCATGAGCGATAACAATTTAAGTATTATAAACCTAGGTTTGTTGCAAAACTGCAGTTTCCTATTACATATACTGTAACAGTTCTAACACGATGAGATAATTAACCGGTTCTAAATGTAGTTCAGCGAGTTACCGAGAGGAGAAAGTGTTTCATCTGATTCATAAAAAATATACGCAAAGATCTGACTTATCTAGTTTATTTTGTAATCAAGTCATAAGATTATTCGATTCACATTTTACGATCACACTTAACACAATTAATTCTCGAAACGAAACAATTGCATATTTACATATTTTGCAATAGAATTGTTAAGTCTCATTTGCGACAATTTATATATATATATATATATTTATTTATATATATATATTTATATATATATATATATATATATATATATATATATATATATATATATATATATATATATATATATATATATATATATATATATATATATATATATATATATATATATATATATATATATATATATATATATATATATATATATATATATATATATATATATATATATATATATATATATATATATATATATATATATATATATATATATTTATAAATATACTTTTTTTACTGTTCCTTCTTCACTCATTCGATCCACATGCCCAAACCATTTTAATATTACCACCCCTTTCTTAATTTTTTCGATAATACTTATCTCAGCCTCGCATTCTTTTTATATTTTTTTTTATTCATTTAATATATTTACATTTTTATTTATAACATAATACATTTGGATCATTAATACATATGGAGAACTTTTATATTTCGATTCGCTGTGCCTCTCCATAAAAGAGACTGTGCTCTTATGCTTGTCTTATATTCTTCTCTTGTCTTATATTCATATGTATGCATATATATTAAACTTTTTTTTTAATTTTGAAGAAACGCATTGCAATACAACAGTACAACTCACATTGCATCACAATGTCCACACAAAATTTCACAACACTTCCGTATAAGCGGGTACAAATATGCCTTGAAAACCGGTTTTAGAAGAAAATTTCTATTATTTAGAGACTGGTGCATCATAAACTCAGTAGAAATGCGTTTTGACTTCGCATTGCATGCAATGACGAGTGTATGCCTCTTTCGTAATCGCAGATACAATGTAAGGCCCTTTGGTACCTATGTACCTCGTTTAAATTTACGAGATCAGCAGATCAGCCACCTGCCAAACTCGATTAAATCCATGGTTACCTTCAAATCCCGTCCTCGGTTTATATTAAAATGCTTATATTCGTATCACGCTAATATATGAACTATTTCACGTTTTAATATTATTTTGAGAAATCAAAATACTTTTTTTTTTTTATCCACTCACATTTTTATTAACAACCAACTAGTTATGACTAGTCATAAATTAAACCCTGAAGAGGGCAACAGGTTGTTGCCGAAACTAGTTGGTTGTTAATAAAAATGTGAGTGGATCAAATAACAAAGTATTTTTATTTCTCAAAATAATGATCCACAAAGATCTCAATATGATCCACAGAGTTAATGCTTTCAGTATTCAAAACATATTTCACGTTTTACTTGATTTTTTGTTGTATGGATACCTATTTATATTATTTATTGACATTTCAACATAGATGAAGAAGAATATGGAAGTTTGGGTATTTACGGGGCTTACGACCGTCATAGGCTGGTTTAAGTGATTACTTAACACACGTGTAACATTCACCAATTCCACCCATAATTGACAACCACACTACTCAAACATTCTTTGAAATTTGATCATTTCTATAGATTTTCCAAGAATTTGAGTAGTGTGTTTGTCAATAATGGGTAGAATTGGTGAATGATACACTGTGTAAAGTGATCACTTAAACCAGCCTATGACGGTCGTCAGCCCCGTAAATGCCCAGACTTCCATATTCTTCTTCATCTTTGGTGAGATGTCAAAAAAATAATATGAAAATTAACTCCTGTAATTGGAGATAATCCAGTTTTGTGAACAAGTACCATTGTTACCCACATAAAATCTATTGTATGGATGATTTGGTTATTTACAGAGGGTTTTAACGAAATATATAACAAAGAAGACACCGTACAGGTTATTAAGATTAAACTTCTTACAACATAAGGAAGAATTCCGTGATCCGATATTTTCGAGATATTACATAAGACCTAATATTTATTTGATATGAACTTATATCTGAAGCGCAAGTCAACTTACTTTCATTAATTTAATGATCAAGAAAATACTACTTTGTCCGACTAATGGTCAACACACACGGCTAACGTTCTGGAGGTCACGAGTTCGATTCCCGAGGGGGTCAAATAAATTTAAGGGATTTTTTCACTCTAACATTTATTCAATAATACCCCGGACTGGTACCTGAAGCGGAGGACTGATCACCTTTCCTTCGTGTGCTAACGATCAAGATAACACTGCGTTTATCACGCAGTGCCCTATGTACCGTGGGATGCGGATGAGGGATTTTAAAAAAATACAACACAAACGTAAAAAAATTAAAGTATTCACAAAACACAATGATAAATATTACTTAAACAACGCGTGGTATGTCAACTGTTCATATATAGCATCTGACGTGTACACCTACAACGCGTACATGCGATACACTCTATGTCATATATTTCTACTATTCTGTAAAATTCCCAAATAAAAACATTAAATCTTCTCTCTTGTGTAACGAAATTTGCCTGAAAACGTGACGCGTCCTTGAATTCACACCCAATTCTCATCCGATTTTCAATTATCGAATCGCTGCCTAAAATGGATCTCTTTAATATGATTATAAGATTAAAAAACTTTGTTTACGCTTTGAATGAAATTTGTGATATTTAATTAACAACTCATTTTCAATCATGGTCCTGTGGGATACAAAATATACATATGTACGAGTTTAACAAGAATGTTTAACCACGTGAGTTTAAAACACACCTTTAAATAAACATGCTAAACCCTGAGGAAAAGGATAGTTAATTTGATGCAAACAACTCTTTTTCCTAATTATTGGCTGTATACAGGGCTGGAATTACAGTGAAAAAATAACTCGATAGCTACCTAGTGTAGATAGTTTTATTATAATTAGTTGTCTTAACTTGATTTGAAACATCTATCGTTGTTTCCATATGAAAGAAGATGGAATTCTGAGCATCTCAGGGCTTGCGACCTGGCATTTGGCTGGCTTAAGCGATCACTTTATACACTTGAGTAACGTTCACCATTCTGCCCATTATTGTACAATTTTTTTTTTTGTATTATTTGTTCGGGAATTGTACAGCTTTGCATTTAAAAAAGTATATAATAAACAAAAGTTACATTAACAATAATAAACATTACATTACGTTAATATATTATTAGAAAAAAACCAATATTTTTAGCTTTTCCACTTTATTTTTATTTGACCAGCGACCGGGTTTCGTCCCGCGACCAGCGATCAAATAAAAATAAAGTGATATATTATTAGATTAAAACCAATATTTTTAGCTTTTCCACTTTTTTATTTGACTAGCGACCGGGTTTCGTCGTTACCGACATCATCAGACAAGTCTGATGATGTCGGTAACGACGAAACCCGGTCGCTGGTCAAATAAAAAAAGTGGAAAAGCTAAAAATATTGGTTTTAATCTAATAATATATTAAAAATTCAATTCCATCACGAAGTGTCAGTGGATAATATAAATCTATTAAAAATAAAGTGGAAAAGCTAAAAATATTGTTTTTTTTTTCTAATAATATATTAAAAATGCAATTCCATCACGAAGTGTCAGTAGATAATATAAATTTACATTACATTAACAAAAATAGTTACATTAACAAAAATAAAGCCAATTAAACAATACCACATTTTTAAAACACCCAAATTGCTTGAATTTTAAAACTTGTATATAAGCAATGGTGTCGATTACTCAATAAATTTATTATAAAAAACTGACTAATTAATAGCTACGCCACTTCTTTGCAGAGATAAGCAGAAATAATGGAACGCCACACCCTTCTGTATTTGCAAATATTATTCTCCTTTTCCACATGCATCTTTTCATACACACTTACCATTACGATTATTCCGACTCCCTAACCTGGCCACTTTCAACTATTTGAATTACTTGATCATGCCTTTTTCTCCTATCTTCCTCTGCTTCTGTTTTTAACTCAATTCATTTTCCTCACTCGTTCATTCCACGTGTCTGAACCTCAATACACCTTTCTTAATTTTACCGATAATGCTTATCTCATAAATTTATTAAAATTGCATTTATTTCTCAAACAACATGATATCCAACAAAAATAATAATTGAAGATTTCAACCCTCAAATTGATTTCCTTTTTACTGAATAGAGTATTCCCTGTCCTTTATTAGTATGAATATCAAACATACCAACTCCTGTTCAAATATGAAGATAAACACCATTTTTTAATGATGAGTATTAAGGAATATATTATTTCGAGAAATAAAAATACTTTGTGTTCTGATCCACTCACATTTTTATTTAACCAACTGGTTTCGGCAACAACCTGTTGCCCTCTTCAGGGTTACATTTATTACTAAATATATATACATTTTTATTTAACCAACTAGTTTCGGCAACAACCTGTTGCCCTCTTCAGGGTTACATTTATTACTAAATATATATATATAAAAATAAACAGTGTACAAGTTGTTGGGTTTCAAAAGGGTAGGGGTGGGGGTAATGGTGTTTTAAGGAGGGGTAAGAGCAAGGAAGGGGATAACTCTGTTTAGGTTGGGTTTGATTTTATGGGAAAAATGTTAAAAATGGGACTTTGGCTAATGTTTATTTGGTTATTAATTATATTTAATTTTTGTTTAACCGCTTTTTTTATTTCTAACACCTCTAAATTATTAATTTGGCTAGTTCTGTTATTACAATGCAAATTTTTTTATCCCATCTTCAAAATTTAACGAATGATTATTAGATAAGATGTGGTCCGCAAATTCCGAAAAAATATTATTATTAAGACATCTCATGTGTTCCTTAATTCTAATGTTAAATGAACGCGATGTTTTTCCAATATAAAATGCGTTACAATCATGGCAAGTTAATTTGTAAACCCCCGATTTATTTTAAATAAAAATGTGAGTGGATCAGAACACAAAGTATTTTTATTTCTCGAAATAATATATCAAGATGATCCACAAAGTTAATGCTTTCAATATTCAAAACATAGTATTAAGGAAGATTAAAAAAACGTTTACATTGTTATATGTACATATATGCATACCTATTGGTAGCTAAATTTTAAAGTGGATTAAATACGGTTAATCAATATTTGATTACAAATAATAGAGATTAAATAATTAAACATTTTTTATGGAGTTTGTTTTGAATCAACAAGTAATCACACATTTGCATAAGTGATTATGTGCATGCACGAAATTGTAAAACTTTACCTTAATACAACAATGAAAATTTTATCTTTTGTATGTCAATATAGTTACCTAGACGTTATTTACAAAGGCTTATTGTTCCTGCTATATAAATATTTTATTACACACTGTCTTCTTGTTCGGATTATATACTCTTCTCTATTTTTCTAGTGTATTTACAGTTATAGGGATGCTGGAAAATCATAATGGTTGATTCCCTTTTTGTGGCAAATTCTATCCAAAAATACTAAATTTATCCTTATTATTTTTTGACATCTCATCAAAGATGACGAAGAATATGGAAGTCCGGGCATTTACGGGGCTGACGACCTAATACGACGAAATAACTCCTGTAATTGGAGATAATCCAGATTTTGTGAAGTAGTATTTGGACTCACTCAAAATGTTATAAATTTATCCTTTTTTATTTATTATTATTATGATAAAGTATACAACATACGGAATGTAACTATGTGTAGATACGTCATATTATAATACATATGTTTGTATAACTTAGAAATTTTATTTATTAATTTATTTATTTAAACTTCATGTACAGAAAATAAATAAGTAGGTACATTGGCGGGCTTATTGCTAAAAAGCAATATCGTCCAACCAACCAAAAACAGACTAGTGATATTGATCAAAACGTTTGATACCATTTATAGCTGTTTGCAATCAGAGAGTAGATAGTACTTGAACATTTAAAAAAACTAAATAAATTTATCTTATACTTTTGTAATGATTCCCTGTTTTATCTTTATATTCTGTTTATTTACTGTGTTTATCATATTTACCACTACTTCGTATAACTAGGGGTAAATAAATAAACGTATAATTTAAGCATATAAATGAACTATCCTTACTACATAAGTTATACTGTAATCTAAACTATGTAATATATTTTGTACAAATTGTCTACGGCCGTTCATAAAACTAAAAAATAAAATATTAAAGTATTATTTTTTATCTCTTTCCGCAGCCAAAGGTATATAGGACACTTCGCTGGATTGACGCGATGTCAACTTGATAGTTAATTACATGAAGGCTGGTGATCAGCTCTGCACTAGTGTGTAAGACAGGTGCCGTGACGTAGTTAGGTAGACGCTCGACTGCAAAACTGGCATCGCGGGTTCAATTCCCGCCAAGTGCAAAATAAATTCAAGAAAGATTTATTTTCATTGATCTGGGTGTTTTTCACATACCTTCCCTAAACCTTCCATATTCTTACTATCCTACTTGCAAACAAGCCTCTAAAAATAGAGGCTTTGTGGGTTATTCCTTTAAATACGAAAATAACAAGAGTATAATCAATTTAACACAAATACGGAAACGATATTATAAATATATTAAAATTAAATACTTTCAGAATTATCCGTTTTAGAACTGATTTCACTTTGTAGACATTAGTTGATATTTTCTGCATATATTTTTTTATCAAACACATGATTACAATTTTAAATTAAAATATAATAAATCTTCACTGAGTTTTCCCTCGGAAAGGGCATATTTTACAATCATTGTTTAATTGGTTTTCGTAAGTTATTAGTTTGTCATATAATTATAGATGATATGGCTAAATGACGCGATCTATTTGGTTTCTACCCACCTCCATCACCAAATTATAAACAGCTCTTCTTATAAATCTTTCAAAAAGAAATAAGTGGAAAATGCTTGACATTTAAATAAATGTATATTTTTAATAGAAATACGTCTTTCAGTAATAGTCACTACAATATTTTGAGTGTGTCAACAGTTTTGTTCACAAATTCAGGATTTACTCAGCGTTAGACATATTTATTTTTAAAAAAATTATGAGTATCACAACATAGATAGAAGTCTATTTGAAACGGAAATACAGAAATCTGGTCTTTTACAGGGCTTGAAACCTGTCATTGTCTGATTAAAGTGAATACTTTATACACCGTGTAATATTCACCATTCCACCTATGATTGACATATCCTGTAAATGCTCAGACTTCCTCATTCCCACCTCAATAGACTATGTTGATATTTCAATAAAAATATTGAATAAATTCGATTAAAACTATAAAAGTAAGTAAAAATTGTTCTGTGATATATCGCTCACTCCTTTCAAGAACGTCATAAATCAAAAAACTCGATTTTTCAGGAGAACGTTTTTAAAGTTTAAAAATATAATACAATGTATTAAAAATAAATATCAAGCCACTTACTGAATTTTTTACTGTGCAACAGATCTTTTTAAGTAAAACCTGAAGGTTTTTTCTCCATTTGAA
The DNA here is from genome assembly GCF_059751285.1 of Brachycentrus maculatus. Lineage (NCBI taxonomy): Eukaryota > Metazoa > Arthropoda > Insecta > Trichoptera > Brachycentridae > Brachycentrus > Brachycentrus maculatus. The sequence continues at coordinate 506,861 of NW_028280927.1, forward strand.
AAATATTTAGTTCATTTAAAAAAATAATTAAACAAAACCTTTTCTTCAAAATGCAAAAACAACACCTTCTGCCCTGTGGCGGGTAAATATTACGTTAAAAATATGCCGCTTCTGCTGGGATATAGTAAATTTTCTGGGCATTCCGAAAACATGCCCAACTGAAAATTGACGAATTTTGATTTATGACGTTCTTGAAAGGAGTGAGCGATATATGAACACGTTTTATAAACAGACATGTACATATATGCTCCGAATCATTTCCACTGAAAATTTACTAGCTACAAGCGATGTGTTGTGTATACGAGTAATTACAAAATTTAATCGATAACTTTTCAATGAATAATTAATTTAAAATTCAGTTCGATAAGGCAGAGGCGGCTACATGACGCCACCATGAGTATTCTGTTTGATATACAAATAGTATATGACATAGTAAATATTTTGAAAAGGTTACAGTTTTTTTACAATCAATACTGTCTATCCCCTACCTTGAGGTGAATTGAGCAAGCCTCCTATGGCATATACATTATATAACATGAAATTTAAAATACACATACCATACATGTATATATAAATATATATATATATATATATATATATAGATATATATATATATATATATATATATATATATATATATATATATATATATATATATATATATATATATATAAATATATATATATATATATTTATATATATATAAATATATATATATATATAAATATATATATATATATATATATATATATATATATATATATATATATATATATATATATATATATATATATATATATATATATATATATATATATATATATATATATATGCTTGACTCTGGCCAATATCTGTACCCGACGGATTCTCCAGTTCTTTGGACACATTGCGCGTGGCAACGAGGATAGCCTAGAACGGCTAGTTGTGATCGGTAGCCTGGAGGGAAAGAGAGGGAGAGGAAGATGCCCACACGATGGACCGATCAAATTAAGGCAGCAGCAGGTAACTCAGTGGTTTGAGCGCTACGTGCAGCGCAGTCAAGGGATAACTGGAGAAGAGTCATCGCTTCGCAAAGGGTCACAACCCTCAGCAATGAGGAATATGACGGAGAAGAAGATATCATTAATTAAGAAAATCGGTTTGATGTATATATATTTATTAGGTGTCTCAACCGAGGAGTACCATTTTTTAATACGAAGGTAATACGGAAGTCTAATTATAATTGGCATTACCTTGCTAATTAGAATTTTCTTTTTACATTATCAAATACTTTATTTTTCTACACTAATATATTTTAAGTTTTTACTCCTTTTTACTATCATAGTTTAAGTTTTTACTCCTGAATTCTTTCTACTTTTATTTATTATTTTAGAGATAGCATACAAAAAAAAACTCGTATAAGCTTGTGTAAACCAATGGATACAAGCCTCTTGATGAAGTTGTACATATTACACATACAATGTCCAGTAACCCATTTTTGTGCGAGATTCAAGCAACATCTTGCGAAATTATTGCGATGTAAATAGTAATATCCTTCTTATTAATAAATTATGAAAGCTATTTACAGATTTGGCGTTTAATTAGTACAACTCTATTTTAATTTATGTATTAAATGTTACATTATACACTGATTTTTTGAGTCTAAGAAGTTGTATTTTGTTGTTACAAACTGACAAAATAATCTACTTTTTCGCCTGGTAATGGCATTTAATGTCATTTAATGGCAAACTAATGTCTTCATTCGTTTGAAAATGCCATAACTAGGCGAAACAATTGTCAAAAAAAAAATTTATGTGTTTTCTAAACAATAAAATACAACTTAGTAGACTCAAAAAATTAGTGTTTGATTTAACGTTTAATACATAAATTATCAAAGTATTTCTTTCCAATTCATCGCTTTGTCTCTGCAATACATATCGCTCACTCCTTTCAAGAACGTCATATATCAAAAATCGTTAATTTTCAGTTATGCATGTTTTCGAAATGCCCAGAAAATGTACTATATCCCAACAAAAGCGGCATATTTTTAATTTAATATTTATCCGCTACAGGGCAGAAAGTGTTGTTTTTTGCATTTTGAAGAAAAGGTACTGTTTAATTTTTTTTTAATATGGAAAATATTTTTGAATTGGAGAAAAAACATTAAGGTTTTACCTAAAAAGATCTGATGCATAGTAAAAAAATCAATAAGTGGCTTGATATTTATTTTTAATACATTTTATTACATTTTTAAACTTTAAAAACGATCTCCTGAAAAATCAAGTTTTTTTTTTAAATATGACGTTGTTGAAAGGAGTGAGCGATATATAAAAGGGTTTTTTTACTATTCCATTTATTAGTAAAATATATTTGGCAAAAAAATCTATTCATACCTGAAAAATAAGAGTAAAGATCAGGAAGCTCCTCGTTGGCACAGCCGGGAGAATCCAGGAAGGAGCCATTTTCGAAGGTTGAGAGATGTCCATGCCTTCCGCCAATATGTTTTGCCACCACATCCTTGCTGGGCTGATCTTCCATAGTCAGGATTCACAGCACCAAAAACTTTTAACTTAACACTTCAAACTCATTATATTTATTTGAAGACACATTGAATTTTCCACCCCTTGCAGTATTTATTATTTTTATCTCATTGTTTCGTATAACTCTTGGTTTATTAATTAAAATATGTAATTATTTGTATCATACTATTGATAACCACTCTCCTCGGAGCTGTTTTCTACCCGGAGAGCAGAATACAACTGAAATAACCTAAACTATTACGTAGCCTTAACGCTTTCAACACATTCACACTACCTGCGTGCAGATGGTGGCATAATGTCTGTGATAGAGAATTGGCACTCAATAATTTCAAATATTCTGTGATAGAGAATTGACTCTTAATAATTTCAAATATTCTGCGATAGAGAATGGACACTAAATAATTTCAGATATTCGAATAATAATTTAATGGACATTCATAATACCGACAAAAATTTATTCATTTATGTTTGGTCAATATTATCATATCAAAAGAATTTATCAAAACTGAAATAAAAATACGTTTTACATCAATCGTTAATTAATTTGAATCATGGTGTTCGGAGCTTCAGCCCCGGGATGATATTTAATGCATGTCGTCTTAGTGAGAAATGATTTACTCATAATCTTAGAAATCTCATTATGGATCAATTTTTTATATTATAAATATTTACAAAATATCTCTTCATTTAACTCTTAATCAAACAATCACAGGGCACAAACGTAAAAATATGTAAGTTAGCACCAAACACAATGATAAATATTACTAACACAACGCGTGGTATCTCACTGTTCATATATAGCGTCTGACATGTACATCTTATTCTATCGCTTTGTATAGTTGCTTTGTACGTTGCTCTATTTTGCTACAGCTCTCTTTCTCCTTCTCTCTCTCTATATCTTTCTTATTTCTCATACAATCAAATGTGCTTTACAAAGGTAACGCTTCCTTCAAATTTCAATATCAATTTTTTTCCAATTATCAATCATCGAATCGCTGCCTAAGAAGTTCACCTCAATAAAAAAAAAAGTATTTTATCTTTTATGTGCACTCAGTGGTGCATAGGGCACTGTTTTGCACAGACACAGGGTTATCATGATCATCAATAACGTGAACGCAGGGAAATCAGTCAGATAAATGTTAAGAGTATAAAATCTCTTTTATTTCTGTTGACCCCCCCAGAAATCGAACCCGGAACCTCCATCGCGGTTGTTAAACGCGCTAACCCTACGCACTACAAAAAACAATAATCAAATAATTTTAAACTCAACAAAACTAATACTTTTGAAGTTTTACTTCAAAATATTTTAAAAAGTACAGAAAAAAAATGATGTCACGAAAATATTTTTAGCACAAAATATCACGTGTGATTCAAAAATAAATTAAAACTCATAATTTTTACATACAATGTTATTACGTGATTTCATATTTTTCATTGTTATTCAACATGCCAAGTTGCATGTATTATTTTCGCGGCATTCAACTACAAACTGTAAAGCAATGTCCGCGAGGTAACTAAACATTACGTAATAACAATGAAATATTTAAAGAAAAGCGAAAATTCTTTTACCAGCGAAACTGGAAAAGGCGGGGAACGAAAGCGCTCATGCGGAATTATTCGCAACTACACTCCCGAAGCGAGCGCCACTACTTTCTTCAGCGGCCGCTCCACGAACTATGAAATTTTGGTATTTTGTCTTGTGCTGGCGCGCACGTGCATTATGCAATAGGAACCGTCATATCTATCAAACACAGTGGACATATTAGTATTTTTCAACGCTCTGTCATACTTTCAAATATTCTAAGCAAATTAAAAATAGGAGAAATGCTTGTCTTCATGAAGAAAACAACTACACGAAATAAATTGATGATGTTGGACTGCATTTGTTTTCATGTTATTATTATTGGATTGACATGACATAAAATTTTTAATAATTTTTCACAATAAAATTTTTATTTAAGAAAAAAATCGCACAAATCAATGCATACTCCTTATATAATAAACCATTTAAGTGCAAAATAAGTCTTTTCTATGCAATTCATGTCGAATTGTTTATGAATGAAATTAAGAAAATAAGCATGGTTAAAAAGCACAAAATTAAAATAATATGCAAAAAGAAAAGGACTGAATTGCATAAAATAAAATTGCGAAGGTTTTTTAAAAATTATTTATGACAGGGGTTGTTATCAATATATAATTCATAATTCGATAAAATGAAGAAGTGATTGGGATAGCAATTTGTAAATCTCGCTATGTACAGGACTCACGATATATCATCGGCTGATTTAAGTACTCAATCAAAACTCTCTAACATTTACCATTTACATAATAATAATTAATTTGAATAATTTTTAATGCGCGATTCACTATCACTCGAAATTCAATCAATACGGTTGTCCGTCTCAATAGTGTAGTAGTTGCGAGTTGGAATCCCAAGAGGGAAAAATAAATATAAGTTATTTTAACCCACGTATTTATTTAATATATTTCCAGGACTGCAAAAAGCACAATTGCCCAGTCTTCATGCAGTGCCCTATGCGCCGTTGGTTGCGGAAAAGATAAAATCGTTGTCATTTATGGCGATGGTAAGCAAAATATAAAGTTATCTAAACTTAATAGTTTAGTCTAGTAACAATCGTTTCAGTTTTCATATTTCATCTTTATGTTTTGCTTGAAGTTTGTACGGAATCTGATTTCAAACTGAGTTCAAAAGAACAATTTGATATGGCATCTGTCAACCTTCAAACTTTCAACATGAGCTGAAATTTTTAATGGTTCGCATCAATAATTAGCAGTAAGCTCTTGTTTAATCATTTGTTAAAACATTACGATAAGTTACATAGGCTCACTGGGTTTTACTACATCTTGGCACCGCCCACAAAAGTTATGGAGTGGAAGTTTAAAATACAATATAACAACAAGGTCAATGTTTCGAACTTCATATTCCAATGATGCTGTCATTTTGTCACCACGAATTAATAATATGTATATATATATATATATATATATATATATATATATATATATATATATATATATATATATATATATATATATATATATATATATATATATATATATATATATATATATATATATATATATATATATATATATATATATATATATATATATATATATATATATATATATATATATATATATATATATATATATATATATATATATATGTCATTGATGTGGTGTGTTAATTAAATGTAATAAATTTAATTTATTGAGATCACAGATATGATGTTATTTAAAAAAAATTAACAAACATAATTTATCCAGAAAATATTTGTCGTAAAGATGTTCATTAATTTTATTTACATTTATGGTATAGTATAATAACTTTGTGTTTAAATATGTATTTTAATAAAATGTTCGTTAAGCTTGTAAGTATTTAGATACAATCACTTTATACAGAGTTTGTATATTGATCGTTTTTTGTTTAAATATTTTAATAAAATGTTTATTAAGCTTGTATGTAGATACAAGAACTTTATATAGAGATTGAACATCGATAATTTTTTTGTTTGAACATTTTAATAAAATGTTTATTTAGCTTGTATTTAGATAAAACCACATTATATAGAGTTTGTATATCGATCATTTTCGATGGCGCATAGGGCACCGCATCATATAAACGCATTGTAATATTGATCGTTAACACATGAATGTGATTAGCGCACTGCTTCAGGTACCAGTCCAGGGTAATTTTTCATAAATATTAGAGTGAAAATATCACTTTTATTTATTAAACCCTCCGCCCTGGGAATCTAACCCGGGACCTCCAGTACGATAGCTGAGAGTGCTGACCATCACACTACGGAGTCGGAAAGAATAATATATAATTAAGTTATAATATCCCTTGGTTAGTGATGAGTTCATGATGTGAGTATGAAAAATATAAATCATTCGTTTTTCTTTTGTAATATTCGTATTATATTCATTGCTATTAACATTGTTCTTTATTAAATAACTTTTTTTTACATTTTTTTTTTATTTCTGATATGACCCGGTTTTCCCGTATACAATACCACTTTTATCCCACGAGTTCTTCCACCCGTATTGTACTCGTACTTATAAATTGTATAAGCACGTTTCATGGTGAAACTATTGGCCGTTTCATTTACAGAGACCTTCAGTGACGCGCCACCATCTGACTCAAATGGCCTGACTTGTTATAAGAATTTTAATTCCGAAATAGAAAAGATATCATAAAATGACAACGACATTTGACATTATGTTACAACGTCTCGACGGCAGAATTTTAATGGGAAATTAAAAACATTTTTATAATAAAAGTCTATTTTATATTTTAAAAAATATGTAATCAATTTTGTATCTACTTAAATAGGAATATTGAGATGGTTTGGGCACATAGGACGCAGAGAATCCGAGTAAATCGTAAACCAAGTAATAGCAATGGATCTTCCTCGAAAGATATGTAAAGAAAGACTAAAAAATTCAAGGATGCTACAAAAAGAGAATATGGTTCGAAGACATGGCCTACAACACATACAATCTGAGGACAAGGAGCCCAGCAGTTTACAAAAACGATAAGCCAGGAGAAGAAGAAGACGATTGTCACGGTTGATAACCACACTATTCTTGTTTATCTATGATGAGATGTCAAAATGTAAATATGTAAACTAAGTAGAAAAAATCCAGATTTGTGAACAAATATTTGGACACACTTAAAATATTTTATTAAAATTAAACACTGGAATATACCACTTTAATGAAAAACTATTATATCTTTTATTATATAACATTAAACCACGAGTGTAAGTCCCTTTCCAAGCACAAGAGCACAGACTCTTTTATGGAGAGGCACAGCGAATCGAAATATAAAAGTTCTCCGTATGTATAAATGATTCGAATGTATTATGTTATAAATAAAAATTTAAATATATTAAATGAATAAAACAAATAAAAAAATAAAAAAATGAGTTTAATTTTTATTTACGACTAGTTTTGAAAATGACAGATGTTTTCGATAGTCGTAAATAAAAATAAAACTCATTAAAGTGGTATATTCAAGTTTTTAATTTTAATAAAATAATCATGTCATTCCACAAAGTTAATGCCAATTCAATAAATAACACTAAAAATATAGTAAAAATGATTGTTTCTAGGTTTTCACGGCCGTTCAGATGTTGACAGCTTATTTTTTTGTTATTATACAGTAAAACTATCGCACTTTGTGTCATTTAAAATATAGAACATCCCTCAAATCAGGTACGAAAACTACCCTGAGCTATATTTTGCTTTGATAAAAATATTAGGTTTTTACCGGCTTCTGGAAAAAACGGATTTTGTGACATGTGTGGTTTACGTACTGTACATTTTGTACACTATGATATTTATCATTCTTCTTTTACCCTTATCCAAAGCCAATGGTGCATAAGGCACTGCTTTAAACAGATTAAGTGACATCTTGATCGTTAAACACGCAAAAGAAAGGTAATCAGCCCAGCGCTTCTGGTTAGTCCATGGTAATATTAACTAAGTATTATAGTGAAAAATACTTTATACTTTGACCTCTAGGAATCAGACTCGGGACCTCTGGCATGGTAGCCAAACATGCTAACCAACTACACTATGGAGACGGAGATTGAATATTGAATTCAATTTTATATTCTGTCTCAAGATCTTCAATTATGGATAAGTACATTTTGCGAGCTTAATTAATATGTATGTAATAAAAAAAAATTTAAACTTTCACTTGTTTATGATATTTAAGCAAAATACATTATAATAACAATAGGAATAACTTCGTTTACTTAGTATCTATAAATAAAACTCATTAATTTTATTTTGTTATTTTATTTTGTAAATTATTTGGACCTGCCAAATTTCTAAAAACACATTCAATGCGATTACATACACAGATTACATAATGAATCCATTATATGTATATATTTTATAATAGTATATTTATTATAAATATTTTATACTGACAACATTTAAAATATCACCCTAACATTAGATTTCTATCACATCAAGTTAGTAATTGGTCAATACAGTACCATACAAATGATTCATTTTTCACATTGCCAATTAATTTTAAGCCTTGATTTTTACGATTGTAACATTTTTACACAATACAATGTTAATTTCAAATGTTTTTTTTGTAAATCATCACTAACGGAATTAATATAATTATAAATATTTATTCTCAGCCTATAATGTACCTTATAAATTTATTTATTGTATATTAAAATCAGTGTTAACTTTGTGGTATGTAATATAACACTCTTTTTATCATTCATCGTTCACTTTGTGTTATACTAAAAATAGTTTTAACTCTATTACCATTATGATTCATTTGTTTTCTCTCTCTTTCAAGTTTCAGTTTTGTATAAATGTCAGACCGTAACAATTTTACTTTAGTCTACACTTGACCTGATGATGGAATGATAATTCCAAAACCGAAGTAACGTTTTTTAAAGTGGTATTACACAAAGTGAACGATCAATGATGAGGACAGTATTATAAATTTAATTTAGAAATTTTAAATAAATAAATTTTCCATATTAAAAAATCTTTGGATAAAAATCAATACCATCTATGAAAAAACAATAAAATACATATAAAAACTGAAAACTTACAATTTCATCTAATAAGATGAAATTATTACTATATTCAATACTTTCATAGTTATTTCATCTTGAACAAATAAATATTTATTAACAGTATCATTACAGACTCAGTATTAACAATAAATCGATAGTTTATTTTTTTCTCTTTGAAATTAACGTTGCATCCTTAAAAGTTCTATTTCATTATCATTTTTATGTGTTAAATCGTTCAATAATTTGATGGGTTAAGTTAGATATTTAATTTACGGCAGTGTTTTATATTCTCTTTAAAAACACTTTCGAAAATTCACTCAGTTTAGTCCAAAAAACCAAAAACATTTATTTTTTAAATAATTTTTAACGTGTTCTAAGCTTAATTCAAAATATTAGATTATCACCACAAGAGAATGTTTCAAAAATTTTTTTCATAAATATCTCAACGGAAAAATGAAAGTTTTTATGATAAATAAAGTTAAGGTATTTTCACTGTTTATGACATGGATTGTCATCATTGGCTGGTTTGAGTAATCACTTTCAACAGTGTGTAATATTTACCACTCCAACCTTGTCTTAATCAAAAACATGTATTTATTTTTTTGATATTTACAAATAAATCTGTCAATTTCTGAAAAACTTATTTGGAATCACATATGTATTTGTTATAATAAAATGATTTAAAGATTTTAATAAAATAATTCATTTTTTAATAAAATATTAACCTTCAACTTAATATATTCGATATGAGAGTAATGGTATGCAAAAAAATGTAATATAAAATTGTAAATAAAACCATAAAAAGTCCATTATTAATAACCTTCAACAATCTATTTAAAAACCCATTTTCGTAAAATAGTCAACCTTAGTTAAGATTTATGTTTCTGTATCGACATAACGAAATAAAATATCGAACTATTATAACTTAAAACAAAAACAATTTGAAAATGAAGTGTATTTATCACATAATCATATTATGTTATTGTATATGTGTGTGTGTATACACAATATGATTAAATGTATACACAGAATACTTTTCGATTTTTTAAATTTTTTGAATACTTATTTCATTTTTCAAATACTCATAAATAATATATTTAAAATACAAGATATATAACTAATTATTACAAACACTCAATACACATCTAAAACATTTATTTAAAATAGTTCTATTATTGTCTTATCTATGAACTTTTAATTATTTCTAAACTCGTAAATACTCGTATGTCTACAGATTTTCTGCATTTCTTGAAAATATTTCACGGTTAATCACACGTATTGTTTAAGGTTAAAATGATTATTTTAGTAAAAAGCGTTAAAATATTAGGGCCCTTGATAGGGGTTTTTTCAGACATTTTTTCCGTTAAATTTTACTACTAGTTAAATGTAACTTATCTTCTTTATATTATTATGAATGTTTAAAAGAAATCTTTTGCACGTTTTTAATACTAATAATATCCACATAAAAATGTATGCATACTTGATAATATTATCGATGCATTACTTTAAGAAGATATTGAAAAACGAAAGCTGTAACATGTTTTTCATTACTTTCCGCTGTAAGAGCAGGTTCTCCCAGAGTAGATTATCCACCAAAAAAGTGTTATGACGTGTTTATTTCATTGAAACATAATACTTAGAGATATGTTTATTGAATCGATAATATTCATTAATTTCTCAAATTTGAACAAAACATATCTTTAACCAAATAGCCAAATTACGTTCAAACGACATTACATTGTCACAATATTATAGTTTAGTGAAGTTAATTTTTTTTAGGATTTCTTTTATGTTGTTATTTTGACCAGATATTAATCAGACTATCTATCCCATCCTCTTTTCACTACAAAAACGAATGGCATATGATTTTCTCATTTAAAATGTGTAATTCTGGCAGAACAAAACATGTTTTTGGATTTGTTGAATTACCTTGCAATAAGTCCGCCTCCGTAATGTAATGGTATGGTCAGCGCGCTAGGCTACCATGCTGGAGGTCCCGGGTTCGATTCCCAGAGGGGGTCAAATAAATATAAGTGATTATTTCACTCTAATATTTATTCAATATTACCCTGGACTGGTACCTGAAGTGGAAGGCTGATCACCTTTCCTTCGTGTGTTGACGATCAAGATAACACTGTGTTTATAATGCAGTGCCCTATGCACCATTGGGGTGCGGATAAAGGTTAGAAGAACGTTGCAATAAATTAGCCGAAATGATATTAGTCACGCTAGTGTTCAATTGTGATTATTAGACCTTTTCATTTCAGTACTTGTAAAAATATGCATGGAAGCTGGAACCAGGCTGTATACAGATTGATGATTTGTTTTGTCATGCACGATTTCCTGTAATATTGCTAAATAAACTTTTTTAAACATACAAAATGATATTATCCATTTTTAAACCAAACTTGCACTATGACATCAGCCATTTCCAAACACAAGCTTCAATTAATAGTCAATAAATAACTATCTTGAATTATAAAAACATTTTCAATGAAATCGGTAGATTGGTCTGATTAATCCATTTTTTCGTGTTTTGTGTGCTTTTTAGTCCAATCTTAAGATCATAATCATAATTTTTTCATGAGGAGGTGGTACTTGAAACACCGGAAGTCCAGTTTCAGGGTCCAAATAGTCACTATAATATAACTCCTTTATCATTTTCAGCCCGTTTTTCTCTCTGCGAAAAATCTCCAGTGGCATCTCCTTTCATCAACTGAAAAAAAGTCCAGATTAACTCGGTACAAATAAAATCTATATCGAATAGGAAGACTTACGACGCATCGAAATGTAGAACTTTCACACAAACTTATTATTATTAGATAAGCTCTCTATTTTTCAATGAGATATTTTTTAAAAACAAAGCTTTGCTACTGATAAAAATAACTAGATTATAAAAAATAAAAATAAATTACCTTCGATAAAAAAAACCAAATAATTAGTTTTTCTCACATTTATATTTTCACGTTATGACAAAAATGTACATTTATTGTAACTGCAGACAGTTGGTAGAATTCCATATTAAATTGTTCGGTAATATATTTAAAATTAAACAAGGTTTATTGGATTGAATTCTACATTTATTTTTGTATATGTTAATAAAAGTGTTTGATAATGTCTTAAAAATCTTAAAAAGACGAAACGCGTCACGTATTAACTTATACATAAATAAATGTAGAATTCAATCCAATGAACCTTGTTTAATTTTGGATATATTACCCAACAATGAAAAAATGGTTCGTTTTTAATAATATGTACGAATAATTTTATTAATTGATTCGTTACATTAAAGATATTAATCAATGAATTTTTAATTAAAATTTTACCTAGTAAACACCACTTTTTCTTTAAAATATCTGAGAGCTATGAGTGCGAGACGCTTTGTTGCGCGAAGAACATGAGAATTGGGATTTTCGACTCTACTACTATTAATAAAAATAATTTTTAAAAAAACGCAGGACGATCAATGAAAAGGTGAGAGCAACCTTATCAACAATTGCTCCAAAATTTACTCGCCTGTGATCAGCTAGCAGGCTCGCTTTTCGCATCAAACATCATATATTATAAATGTTTTCGGTTTATATTATTTAAATAATGTTAATAATTGAAGTTATTGAAGCATAATTACAAATAAACTTTGTTTTTTTTTGTGTACTTCTAAAATTTCTTGACATGGCAAGTGTACCTTGAACAGAAAAAGTTTGCGTAACACTGATCTAGAGTATACCTCTGAAATCTTTCGATGTAATGTGATGATCATACCTTAAATCCATTATCCTTGGCCACCTGTATGCTCCTCTTCATCAGCTCTCCTGCCAGTCCTCTACCCCTTGCCCTGCGCCCCACGGACATGATTCTGCACTCCATGATGCTCTCCACCTGGTACTCGGTGAAGAGGTCCAGTTTCTCCGTGATGCTGTACAGCAGATTGAAGATCTTGAAGTACTTCACGTCATCCGTGGTCTTCAACTTCTGTAATGCCTTCGTGGTATCACCCGGTCTCAAAACTCCGTTTAGTGCCACTCCAAGGATCTTTAATGAAAATTTACCACACTTTAAATTCAAAAAATTACAATTCGACATCTCAACGACTTTTTTTGAAGGAATAGCACTCAAAGGCTCTACTTTACAGACGCTTGTCTGCGGGTAGAATAATAAAGACATGGAAGGTAATTGTGAAAAACAGATTACAAACACTAAGACTAATTGAAAACATATCTCTCTTGCATTTATTTCGCAATTGGCGGGTTTCGAACTCGCGATATCAGTTTCGCAGTCGAGCGTAGGTATACCTAACCACGCCACGGCGCCTGCCAAGTGATGAAGTATAATATGGAAGTCTAAGTGTTTACAGGAAGTCTATATTTAATAAGTCTTTTATACAGGCTGGTTAAATGATCACTTTATATATACGTATAACATTCACCATTCTGCCCAAGATTGAAAGCCACGATATATTTTTTTAAACTCATCCAAATATCATAAATCTCGAGTCGCTTTACGTTTAAGTGCGTAGTAACATCTATGGTTGGTTTGAATTAGCTTTTACTTGACAAAGACCATTTTATTTAAATGTATGCAAGATGCAAAAAAAAAATTGTAGCGAAATAATTTACTTCTGAAAATTTTCGAGTTTCAAAATTTAATATACATATTGAATACTATGCTTTATTTTTTAAGTGAAAGTATTTTTATCTCCAATATATTACAAGTAGCATAGAATGTGAATTCCTTATTGTAATTTATATACTCATATGTATACATTTATATAAACATATTTATTTATAAACAAAACTAGAGAAAGATTACTTGTGTATAGATTTGCATCCTATATCCTATAGTGGTCTGCGTTCAACCAACATGGAAACATGTTGTATGTACTTTTTTCGCTTATTATTGAAACATTTGACTTTATAGTCCGATAATTATCACAGAAAACAATTTATCCGAAGTAAGAAAATAATATACATAAAAACATAAGCCTTCAAGGACGATGAAGGCTTATCGGAGCACCCGACCAATCAATAAAGCCTGCTTAACGAAATAAAAGCTTTGTTCTGAATGTACACGGCCTTTACTAGAGCTTTAGAAGTAATGTTTCAGCTCTTAAAATATTGTCATTAAATAAATATGTAGTTTATTCAAAATTTATCCTATTTATAATATGTTTTTTTAATAGTTTTATAACATAAATGTGAAATTGTTTAATTGGCTTTTTTTAACGTAACTATTTTTGTTAATTTATTTTATTTTATTTATTTATGGTTCACAAACAATGAAAAACATATTACAATAAATGAAATACAGTGCGAACAAAACAAGCTTACAGAAACAATAAAGGTGCAGGTTAAATGTAATGTAATGTAATGTTTATAATTGTTAATGTAACTATTGTTTATAATATAATTTTTATATATGTAAAGCTGTACAATTCCCGCACAAATAAAATAAAATCAAATATAAAAATTTCAACTTATTAAAAATAGATATATTTCGTCCGCCTTGTTTAGTTACCGTGCTGGAGGTCCCGGGTTCGATTTCCAGGTGGTTTGAGAAGAAATATTAGTGATTTAACACTCTTATATTTATTTAAAATGACCCTACACTGGTCTCTGAAGTGAAGGCAGGAGTGATCACCTTACTTGCCTTCAGTTAAGTAACGATCAAAATAACACTGCATCAATACGACACAGTGCCCTATGCACCATTGGGTGCGGATAAGGGTAAGAAGAAGATAAAGCATAATTAGACTATATATATATATATATATATATATATATATATATATATATATATATATATATATATATATATATATATATATATATATATATATATATATATATATATATATATATATATATATATATATATATATATATATATATATATATATATATATATATATATATATATATATATATATATATATATATATATATATATATATATATATATATATATATATATATATATATATATATATATATATATATATATATATATATATATATATATATATATATATATATATATATATATATATATATATATAGAAATGTATATAGAAATATATACATATTGTATCTTTCAAAAATCACTGCGATTCTATAGTTCTACCCATGAATGTCAACATCACTACTTCAATTTTAGGAACTCCTACATATACGAGTATCATTAATTTCATAACCCTATACATGTGAATTCACTATAGCCATCTATATTGAGATGAGGAGACCTTTTATTTAGAAGAGATCCTTTTATTTGAATATGTGAACTAGTATTTGGACATGATCAAAACATTGTGATGTATATTTGATTTATTTATTTCTTCAAAAATACAATTACGAGATTCAATAATGTGCCCTCACTGAAATTTCCAGTGCCGAGGGCACATATTTCAGCCGTATCAGTCGAGGGTTTGGTAATCCAAAAGTCCAGCCAAATTACGTTCGACCTCTCGGAGGAATTCCGATTTCAGTCACTCCAAATACAAAAGTCGATTATGATCACGTCTGGGGTTTTGGCCGTAATAAACGCGAAGTATTTTCCCCATTCGGGGAGAGAGATCGTGATAACTCAAAAATTTCCTCGCCAATACTTTCCTCAATTATTTACCATTATCGCGCTTCTCACTTCTCACCCCGACACCTTCTGTATTTCGTATTTCAAAACGTTCGCATTTCACTGTGAGCATCTGCACTAAACAAAATAAAATTTTCTAAAGAAATTTTCAATTCATTTCAAATGAAAATTCGTGAAAAATATTACCACGTCTCCGAGATTTTCTGATGAATTACCTTGAAACAAACGAAGTCGTTTAAATATTTTTTATATTATTTTTTGGCAAATCAACACGGATGAAGATGAATATGGAAGTCTGAGCATTTACGGGGCTAAGGACCGTTATAGGCTGGTTTAAGTGATCACTTTTAAGTTTTGAAAGTGAGAAATTTTATGTCCCAGATAAAATCGTACTTTTTCAAATATATTTTTTATTTCAATGGCAACATAACAGCTGAACATTACTATTATACATTGGTCATAGTGGACAGCGCGCTTCTTAATACTTTGTTAATTATTTTATACCCACAAACATCATGAACTTTAACATAATAGAAATGTCCTTTTTCTTTTCTTTATTTTCCATTTAGCCAGATTGCGCCACAGCAATGTCCAGGTACAAATAGTATATAAAATAATATAAAACGCAAACGTAGAACTTAAGTATTTTAAAACCATTATTCTAATGGCATCTAAAATATAGATATTTATTGAATTTTTCAGTTTTTTTTTTATGAAATGCCAATAGGTATTATAATTTGTTAATGAAAAACAAACAAACTTTTAAAAAAATCATGATAAATTAATTACAATTGTACATTACACATGATGTTTGTAAGAAACCAATTAAGTGATTAAATTATAAGAATAACCTTAATTTAGCTTGCATTTTTTATGTGTGTAATGAACATATCGCTCACTCCTTTCAACAACGTCATAAATCAAAAATTGACAATTTTCAGTTGTGCATGTTTTCGGGATGCCCAAAAAATGTACTATATCCCAGCAAAAGAGGCATATTTTAAACTTAATATTTACCCACCACAGGACAAAAAGTGTTGTTTTTTTCATTTTGAAGAAATGGTGTACTTTAATTATTTTTTAAAATATACAAAATATTTTTCAAATGGAGAAAAAACCTTCTGGTTTTACCTCAGAAGATCTGTTTCACAGTAAAAAGTACAATAAGTGGCTTGATATTCATTTTTAATACATTGTGTTATATTTTTAAACATTAAAAACGTTCTCCTGAAAAATCAAGTTTTTTGATTGATGACGTTCTTGAAAGGAGTGAGCGATATGTACATTTAATTCTTAGGTTATGTAAGGTTTTTTTAAAAACACTTAATCACATTCGGATTTGGCATTTACAATTTTCTTTTCATTTTAAAAAAAGGTACTATTTTTTCAAATTGAACTAAGAAAAATAGTATTTTAAATCAAGTATCAAAGAATCATTAGTATAGATAATGGATATCTTTGTTATATTATCAGTCTGACGAACATCTTCACCAAAGACTAACTTTAGAACTTCATTATAGTCAGACTAAAGCTCTTTATAAAGCTCGATTTATTGTCCCTACATAAGTTTAAATGTCATTTTGTCTTCGCGTAAAATCTCTTTTCAACTTCTCTCACAAAACGTCAATAGGAAAAAAGATTAAGGCTTTATAAAACTAAGCTCTCAATTTTTCTTTGCCCTGTCTTTTATTTCAGAATTTCCAACTGATGTTTCTTTTCCTTCCAGTTTTTTTTATAATCCCTTTTAATTGAGATAATTAATTGAATTAATGTTTTAATCATTTATATTTCTGGTATATAAGATGAAAAAAGCGATTAAGTTTAGAATAAAATAAAAAAATTTAGTAATATCAGTAATATGTCAATAATGGAAAGAATGGTGAAAGGAATTATTTTAATTTTACCATCAAATGTAAGCATTGTAAATACTAACAAATGATATTCTCATCGCAAAAACATATTCTTCTCTTTTAAGATATCAGTAAAAATTGGTCAGTAAGTTATTTTTACATATCGCTCACTCCTTTCAAGAACGTCATAAATCAAAAATCGTCAATTTTCAGTTGTGCATGTTTTCGAAATGCCCAGAAAATGTACTTTATCCCAGCAAAAGAGGCATATTTTAAACTTAATATTTACCCGCTACAGTGAAGAAAATGTTGTTTTTGCATTTTGAAGAAAAGGTATTGTTTAATTATTTTTTTTAAATATATTACATATTTTTCAAATGGAGAAAAAACCTTCAGGTTCTACCTAAAAAGATCTGTTGCACAGTAAGAAGTTAAATAAGTGGCTTGATATTCATTTTTAATACATTGTATTATATTTTTTAACATTAAAAACGTTCTCCTGAAAAATCAAGTTTTTTGATTTATGACGTTCTTGAAAGGAGTGAGCGATATTACAAATTTTAAACATTAAATTCAGAAATGAGAACACCGTATCCTTTTTATTTTACAAAATTTCAAAAACAACTTTATACGATTATAAATTCCGACATTGAATTGAAGAATCGTTATGCATGGATAACAGGACGTATTTTTTCCTGGCTTCATCCCAACTTATAGTCTTTGTAGACTGTTGGGGTCAGCTCTTCTCATCTCTTGGTTGTAGATCCTTCTCTCATGAACAACTTAAGCCGTATAATCGTATTTTATTTCTGCAGCATCCATGAATTCTTTGGTCTTCCTCTAGATGTCTATCGAGGAAGATCCATGAGAATTTCATGTTTCCAGTCATACAATTTATGAAAGTGTAATGACTAAAATATTGATTACCTCGTTATCTTCCGTAGCGAGTATGGAGTAGCCGTCCTTCATGGTCTCCACGCACTGCTTCTCCAACTCCTCGTGGCCTTCTCCAGGCGCACACAGCTCCACGGCCTTGTTGAGGGGTTCATCACTAAAGAATGAACTCCGCAGGTGGTCTATCACCAGGTCGTAGTCTTCCTCGCCAATAATGCGAAACTGCATCTTAAATCTGAAAGAGAAAAACGACACTTTAGTTCCATCAAAGTAAAAATCTGATTTTTTAAATTTTTTTATTACAAAAATGTTAGTAATATTAATATATAACCACTAATTTTATTATTTTATTATTTCTCTACCGATTTCGAGACATACCAGTCTCTTCGTCAGGACAATCACCACAACAGCATGCAAATAATACTACACGTCACTACCATACCACTAACGTGTGTGAAACATAATATACTATAAGTGTACTGTGAGTAGTTTATATACTATTTTTTTTTGTAAATAAAAACATAAAAATAAAAAGAAGTAACCTCATAGCACGTGCTGTAAATATTAATAATATTAGATCAAACTCATATCACTTTAAAGAAACTTTGGTTTTTATCTGTGGTGTAATGGTTTGCGTGTTTAGCTACCGTACTAGAGGTCCCGCGTTTGATTCCCAGGGGGGGATGAAAATTGATTTTGTTGATTTTACAATTTTATTATTATATTGTCTCTATCCTGTGGATTGGTCTGCAGCAACAAATGACACCTCTTTCGTCTCGAATATTTAGAAGTGCAGGAGTGATCACCTTGCCTTCATGTAAGTAACGATCATGATAACACTGCGTCAATACAATGCAGTGCCCTATGCACCATTGGGTGTAGATAAGGATTAGAAGAAGAAAAAAAATAACAAATACAAATTTAAACTGAATATACAAATTGAAACTGTAAACATGATTCTTATAAAAAATTAATATGTTAAAAGAATCATTTATTTATGATCAATATGAAATGATTCTTACCCATGTACTTTTTTTAAATAAAAAATACTATAAACATTTTTGCGCTCGTAATTGAATGAGGTCAAGGTTTGTAATATGTTGGTAATGGGGTAGATAATAAAACCGGCTGCGGGTGGAAATGAAAGAGATTTATAATTCTCACCCCTTAAAACAACCCTTTTAACCCCGATATAGCAATATTAATGAAAGGCTGTCATACGCCTTTTTCGAATTATTACAATTTTTGTTGTTTATTACTTCGGCAGCCACTTTGTGGTAAGATATGATGAAATTATAAATAAAAACACTTTATTTTTTATAAATAAACAGCAAAGAGAAAAAAAACATGTATTCTGTAGTTAACGGCGAACGTAAAAATTTACGTAACATTTACATTGTCTTGTTATTAAAAACTGACTTTTATACTTTAAAAAATCAAAATATAAATTATTATATTATATTAAATCTCATTTTCTTTAATGTTCTACATATTTACAGTGCATAATGGTTTAAAATAAAGCTACTTGAGTAGTTTTTTTGTAAATTTACAATGAAATTATAAATAATACAATTGTATTTTACCAATTGAGTATTATATTATTTTTTTATGATATTACATATATATTATATTGTCACGAATAGTTGCGGAAGATACAGATGCTCTCATTTACGCGTTCAAATACAAATGAGTATATTTTCAAACCCGTAAATGGAAGCATCTGTAGCTTCCAAAACGTTTGATTCAAACCCTTATCCGCACCCCAGTGGTGCATAGGGCACTAGATAATACAAACGCAGTGTTATCTTGATCGTAAACATATGAAGGAAAGGTGATCAACCTTCCACTTCAGGTACCAGTCCAGGGTAATATGAAATTAATATTAGAGTTAAAAAATCACTTATATTTATTTGACCCCCCTTGGAATCGAATCAGGAATCTCTAGAACGGTAGCTGAGCGTGCTGACCATTACATTACGGAGGCGGACAAGAGCTTCCAAAACCAGTCGTAAGAATATAATAGTGGTAAAAAAAAGTGTTTTATTTATAATTTATTAAAATTTTATGTATCGATGAAAATGTGGCGTTTATTATTTAATTTTTAAATATGTATTTTATAATATAAAATCTTTATATATTTACAATGTTTTGTAATATTCATCACGAATATTTTTTTTGATTCCCTAGATTAAAATAAATAATTATATAAAACATAATATAGGGTCCGCCATCTAAAGTTTTTTTTTTCAACTAGTGCTTATTTCGTGAATGGTAACACTTAGCTCATGTCTGATTTGACAGATAATTAGTTTTATCCTTCCGCTGAGCGAATATGGTTGTGTATACGCTTGAACAACGCTGGGAAATATTGCGACATTACTTTGAAAATCATGGTAATGTTGCAGAATGTGTGCGAAAATTGCGTACGGTTTTTGGAAGAAGAGAAGCACCGTCAGCTCCGTATGTTCGTTATCTTGTGAAAAAAGTGAAAGAAACTGGCATCCTCATCGATAAACCAAAGCGTGAAAAGCCAAAAACAGTGCGTACACCCGAGAATATCGATGTTGTGGCAGAAAGTGTGCGTGAAGCGCCATCAACATCAATTCACCGTCGTTCTCAACAATTGAACATTTCGGAGACATCATTGAGACGAATTTTGCATAAAGACCTTGGTATGACGCCATACAAAGTCCAATTGGTTCAGGAGTTGAAGCCAACTGACCATCCAATGCGTTTTCGCTTCGCTGAGTGGGCCTGCGATCGACTTACAGAAGATGCCGATTTTGCCAAAAAAATCATCTTTTCGGATGAAGCTCATTTTGATCTTGGCGGGTATGTAAACAAGCAAAATTGTCGTATTTGGGGCACAGAAAACCCGCACGCATACATTGAAAAGCCGGTACACCCAAAACGAGTCACTGTTTGGTGCGGATTTTGGTCCAGAGGCATAATTGGGCCATTTTTCTTTGAAAATGAGCAAGAAGTGGCCGTTACAGTCAATGGCGATCGTTATCGGGCCATGTTGAACGGATTTTTGTTCACAAAAATTG
Organism: Brachycentrus maculatus; assembly: GCF_059751285.1. NCBI lineage: Eukaryota > Metazoa > Arthropoda > Insecta > Trichoptera > Brachycentridae > Brachycentrus > Brachycentrus maculatus. The sequence goes on from NW_028280927.1 coordinate 528,340, forward strand.
AAGAGGAGGATATTGGCAACATTTGGTTTCAACAGGACGGCGCTACGTGCCACACAGCCGAAGCTACACTCGATGTTTTGCGCCCTGTTTTTGAAAAAAAAAAGTTATTTGGCGGACCCTTTACAACGTTTGGATATGTAAAATTAAAAACAAACGAATTAAAAGATAATACAAAAACAGTAAACTATTTTGAATAACTTTCTTTATTTTTAACAAGTTACAGTTTTAAAAAAAATCTAATGGCGGTTTAATGTCACGTACAAAATAATTGTCTTAAACTAGTAGGTTAGAATATTTTTAATATTTTATGGTTTGTATGCAGGTAGGATAGTAAGGATAACTAATGCGAATATGAAAATTACATCACAAACATTACAAATAAATATTTTTTGATTTTATTTTGCATACTAACCCGCGACACCAGTTTCGCAGTCGAGCGTCTACCCAATTACGCCACGGCGCCTTTTAAATCAAACCTTATTTGAAAAATATTAGTCGCAAGATAAAATTTCCTCTCCCCTGATATCAATGTCTATGATGATTCGCGATAGTGCAAGTATTTTCACAGTTATTTCACGGACGACGACCTTTTTTACGTCGCGAAAAAAAACAATAAAAGCTTTGGCATCTACACACCCCACACCATATCTGGATCCCTCGTATAGACATTGACAAGGATACTTTTGTCCAAAAATCATTGACGTTCTCTACATACATTTAACACGTTTACTACGTTCAATATATAGATATCGCTCACTCCTTTCAAGAACGTCATAAATAAAAAACTTGATTTTTCAGGAGAACGTTTTTAAAGTTTAAAAATATAATAAAATGTATTTAAAATAAATTACTAGCCACTTATTGAACTTTTTACTATGCAACAGATCTTTTTAGGCAAAACCTGAAGGTTTTTTCTACATTTAAAAAATAGTAAGTATAAATAAAAAATTATTTAAAAAATAATAAACAATACCATTTCTTCAAAATGCAAAAACAACACTTTCTGCCCTGTAGCGGGTAAATATTAAGTTTAAAATATGCCTCTTTTGCTGGGATATAGTACACTTTCTGGGCATTCCGAAAACATGCACAACTGAAAATTGTCGATTTTTCATTTATGACGTTCTTGAAAGGAGTGAGCGACACTGAATAGGAATTTTCAAAACGCTAAAACTATATTAAAAATATCAAACAATATGATAATTATTCTCATACTAGTACACACTATTATCTTTGTGTGTAGCATTCATGCGCAGCCAATGTTTATACTCGCTTTGAGACAAGTAAGTAAAAACATGATTCCTCGAAGGGACTAAAGCCGAGTTTAAATTCGCAAAATATACATTCATACATGATATTTACTAATCATTTTTTGTATTTGTTTTTATTCATTCCACACTGACATAAATTATTGTGTCGAGACTGTTAGGGCACACTTTCAATTACGCAATGATTTTTAAAATCCATTTTACTCATTATCAATTATACGCGCCTAGCACGTATTCCGCACGGGCAGAAATATAAGGCGTACTCGCCTCGCGCGTACGCCACTCCCAACGTGTTAAATAGTATTCGTTGACAAATGAAAAATGGCGCCCGAGGAGCCGACTCTTACTTGGTAGCCTAGGCTTCTATGTACGTGATGGTAGAAAATTGAAAGATAGAAAATGACTTCAATGCGTTTACTTTGGTGAGGTTATTCATATATATAAATGATTCATACATCTCGACTGTCCAAACGTAAAACACAGTAACGGACATTTTTTTGTAGTTTTTTTTTTGCATTTTTGGACTAAGTAGAATCTACTTAGTCCGAAAAATGCAAAAAAACCTACTACAAAAAAAAAATCCCTTACTGTGTTTTGAGTTTGGACAGCCGATCTAGGTCGAATACTTTTATCTTATGAAAGGCATAATTTAAGTAAATTGCAATGATTCTGAATTGCTAATGATCTTAATTAATTGTATAATGAGATGCTATTTTTAAGAAAGAGAATCTCTTTATCAAATAGAATAAACTGTACAAAAATACCCTGAAATATTGAAATAATTTAATTACACGACATAATAATAATAATAATAATAAAACCCTTATCCGCACCCCAATGGTGCATAGGGCACTGCGTCATATAAACGCAGTGTTATCTTGATCGTTTACACATGAAGGAAAGGTGATCAGCCCTCCGCTTCAGGTACCAGTCCAGGTTAATATTAAATAAATAAGTCAGTGAAAAAATCACTTATACTGTATTTATTTTACCCCCCTTGGGAATCGAACCCGGGACCTCCAGAACGGTAGCCGAGCGTGCTGACCATTACACTACGGAGGCGGACGCATTACACGACATAATTAAAATTAAATAAAATAATCAAATATTGTCTTGGTGTATTTGGGTCCAGTTTTCAATTTGACATCCTATAAAATATTTATTTATTATCCTATGGTATATTTATCTTATGAAAGGCATAATTTAAGTAAATTGCAATGAGTCTGAATAGTTGAAAGCTTACTCAATTATATGATTTAGGGTAGCTTTTTTTAAGAAAAGAACTTCCATTTTCTAACGAATAAAATTGTACAAAAATATCCAGAAATATTCATATGACAATTATTAAAATGAAATAAAACAACTCAATCTGGTTTTGATTTACTTTTGTCGAGTTTTCAATTTTTATATTCATAAAATCATAAATCAAGCATAAATCTAGGTCAAATACTTTTATCCTATGAAAGGCATAAATAAATTAAATTTGAATGAGTCTGAAAAGGCGATGATCTTTCTCAATTATATGATTAAGTGTGGCTATTTTTAAGAAAGAGATCCTCATTTTCTAACAAATTCAATAGCACTAAAATATTCAGAAATATTAAAATTATTAATAAAGCAGTAAATAAAATATTTTGTACATTAAAAGCATTGATAACTTTGTGGTATGGTAATAAAACAAAAATATTCAGAATAATTGTTTTTTGGAAATAAATAAAAATAAATCTGGTATCGATTTACTTTTGTCGACTTTTCAATTTGATATTCCATAACATAAGAACGATCTCAACCAAAAGTACCTAGATATTGCTGTACTAGTTGACAAGTACGTATTAAAATATGACTAGCAGACATCAAAGTAGGTTTAGTATGTAAGAGCATGTTAATTCAATCTGGCACACAGTGTCTGTGTGTTAGTGTTAAGTGGTATTAGTATGACATATACACGAGTACATTACTGTGTAGGTACAGAATATTGTCTACCCTGTATTCCAGCATCCCATAACTCCTCCCTTGTCCCATTCCATTATTGAACTGACATCTTTCATACTCCATTAGGTCCATTTTCCTATAAACCTAACCCGTTTCTAGGCGAAATTTGACTTTTACGATTTTTTCAATACACCATTATTACAACATTGCAATCTAACACGACGCGTGTAACTGATACTTTATTTTTACTTTTAACAATATTTTATTGAAGCTGAATATATATATTTTATTCTGAACTTTAATTGATATTTCGATGAAAAAATAATATAAAATTTAATTTTTTTAAGGGAAGGTACTCGTGTAAGCTTACACGTCAAATATAAATTAAAGATTACTTTTTAAATTTTACAGTGAATTTTTTAAAATTATTTGTATCAGCCGGTACCCAGAACTTCATAAATAATACCAACCAAAGTTAGTGATGATTTTTTGCCTTTATGTGTTTTTACCCAATGGTGCATAGTTCACTGCATCGCATTGATGCACTGATATCTCGATTGTCAATATCATGAAGCCGTAATAAATAAAATGTATATAAAATAAAGATAATGGTGAAATGTGATTTGTGTTATTTTCCTATTCACCCTCCCCCCGCTCGGAATTTAACGTAGTGTGATGTTAAGCACAGTTGGCTACCATATCAGAGGTTTCTGGTTCGATTCCCAGGGGTGTCAAAATAAATTAATGTGATTTTTACCGTAATTTTTATTTAATAACACTATACTGATGCTGGTATTTGAAACGCAGAACTTTGCTTTCATGTAATCGACGATCAAGATAATACTGCTTCAATACAATGTTGTGCCCTATATACAATTGGGCGCGGATAGGAGTTAAGAAATAGTAGAAGAAAGAAGAAATTGAACCTATGACGTTCATGGTAGTTAAAAGCACTTACAACTAAACGACACGGATACGTATTTAATTTTAATTTATGTATTAATTTTAAAATCAAACACAGATTTTTTGAGTCAACTAAGTTGTATTTTATTGATAAAAAAAACACAAAAATTAATATTGTGACAATTGTTTCGCCTAGCTATGTCATTTTCAAAAGAACATTCATTTGAAAATGCCATAACTAGGCGAAACAATTGTCACAATGTTAATCTGTATTTGTTTTTAATCAAGTAAAGCTTAGTAGATTAAAAAAATTAATACATAAATTTAAAACGGAGTTCTACAAATTAAACGCCAAATCAATAAGTGTATTAAAAAAATTCCAAAATTACTAAGAATTTTTTTAAAGACCTTTTTTTCACTTTTTTGTTTTTCTTTTATTTGGAAACATTATTATAAAAATAAGTTTAAAATAAATTATTATGTATTTATTAAAGATGTCAATACTATTAGCAAAATCTATTAGGGTGTTAAAATCGATACAGGACATACTTAAAGTCAAACATCCAACAATCAAAAGGGTATAAGGACCAAAGTAAACATGCGATAAATCTATCAAACGTAAGAATACACAATGAAACCACTTACCGATATAATATTGAGAATCGCAAGTGTCAGGTAGAAAATTAAAGAAAGCTCTAAATTGAAACTCCAAAATACCCTTAACTTGCTATATACTTGGTAAGAATACCAACCGAAATTAGTTTTTCACTCTTCTTAATAGTACATTTCTTTTTAATACAACTTTATCGAAATGATTAGTTTTCCAGGAATAAGGATCCAGACGTTTTAACCCGCCGACAATCGCTTAGGGAATGAGCCGTGACCGAGACGGGAATATGGTGATTTTCTTCGTTGCGTCTCTTTCCTCCTCGTCTGTAATATAGGGCAAGCTCGTATTCGGGATTGGGAGTTCTCTCTTGCTTCGTAGTACTGAGCTTCCCTGTTTCTCGGTTTTATTCCCTGAAAATTGCCGCGATCCTGAAATTCTGAAAATATTAACTATCCCTAAAAAAAATTATCGATATGACTCGGTGTTAACTTGCTCTTCAAATTATATTATTTTTAAGAGCAGATATCACTCACTCCTTTCAAGAACGTCATAAATAAAAAAAACTCGATTTTTCAGGAGAACGTTTTTAAAGTTTAAAAATATAATACAATGTTTTAAAAATAAATATCAAGCCACTTACTGAGCATTTTACTGTGCAAAAGATCTTTTAAAGTGAAACCTGAAGGTTTTTTCTCCATTTAAAAAAAAATATTTAGATTATTTTTAAAAATAATTAAACAATACCTTTTCTTCAAAATGCAAAAACAACACTTTCTGCCCTGTGGCGGGTAAATATTAAGTTAAAAATATGCCGCTTCTGCTGGGATATAGTAAATTTTCTGGACATTCCGAAAACATGCACAACTGAAAATTGATGAATTTTGATTTATGACGTTCTTGAAAGGAGTGAGCGATATATGAGCTCTCATATCGCTCACTCCTTTCAAGAACGTCATAAATCAAAAATCGTCCATATTCAGTTGTGCATGTTTTTGGAATGCCCAGAAAATGTACTATATCCCAGTAAAAGCGGCATATTTTTAACTTAATATTTACCCGCTACAGTGCAGAAAGTTTTGTTTTTGCATTTTGAAGAAATGGTATTGTTTAATTAATTTTTCAAATATGTTTAATATTTTTCAAATGAAGAATAAACCTTCAGGATTCACCTAAAAAGATCTGTTGCACAGTAAAAAGTTCAATAAGTGGCTTGATATTTATTTTTAATACATTGTAGTATACTTTTAAACTATAAAAACGTTCTCCTGAAAAATCAAGTTTTTTGATTTATGACGTTCTTGAAAGGAGTGCGCGATATGACATCAGATAATTAGTTATACCGTAAACAGTTTTGAATTTAAGAGTGGAATATTTTTGTGGGATAAAGACATGTGGGTGAAGGAAATTGAAGTTAAGGGCAATAGTTTTAACTCTACGGGAAAGAAAATAAGCAAGAAATAATACGTAATAAAGGAAAATAGAAGGAATAATCTAAGAAATAAAAATAGAAGGAGTAATCATATAAGCTTAACTAATTCCAAAAACTGATATTGTGTAAGGGTCCTATTCTTTTTCACAAATACATTAAAAAAAAAATATTGTATTTTATTCGTGTTTATATTATTTTATTTTTAAAAATCCATGAAATGTGTTAATGTGCACAATATTCTACATAAATGTCATGTAATGCCGTAAAAACGTACCCACAGGTCAAAGTGTCGAAGTGTTTTTACGCACTCTGTGTTACGTGGTATTATTGATCTTCATATCTTTTTACTAAAAAATGAAAATTTAAAACTGCTCAGAGTCAGATGTGGGACAGTGAATAAATGAGTAGCAGGTATCTTGGTGAACATTTCAGGTTTAGAATTGACGTGAATTTGTTGCTTATTCTAATATTTTTCACACTCCGCGCTTTTCACATATTGTTATATTTTCGGGAACTTTCATGACCTCCCGGCCGATACACATCCAATGGTGCATAGGGCACTGCATTGTATTGACGCAGTGTTATCTTGATTGTTACTCACTTGAAGGCAAGGTGATCACTCCTGCGCTTCAGGGACCAGTCCAGGGAATATTATATTTTATAAATATTAGATTGTTTAATCACTAATATTTATTTTCACCCCCCTGGGAATCGAACCTGCGACCTCCAGTACGGAAGCCGAGCGTGCCGACCATTACACTACAGAGGTGGACAACTTCTTATTAATTTACTTACTAAAATTCACTTTCAATATATTGAAATCGTGTGAATGGAATACCGCGTAGGGTAAATGTCAGATCGTGAAGCTAAGTAGTTACGTACACACTTACCTACCGGCGCCGTAGCACGTAGCTCTCTTCGCGTAGCGTAGGGTTACGGTTGTACGTAGATACGTATAGACGTAGATTCTTTGAATGTGCATAAACCTAAGGTAGTGGTACCTTTTATCGACTTACATTCTTTCATTTTAACGCCGCTTTATACATTTGCTTTTAGAAGAAATTGCATTTACGTCTAACAAAAGAGCTTTTAGCTTTTCTCACAATTATTAAGAAAGGTATGATTCCGTTGTCCTAAGATCAAGCGCGTTTTTTTTCTTTTAAATAAAAACCCGATTTGTGATTCTACTTAATTTATTTAATAATTATTTATTATTGAATATTAATATGACTGCAGTTTTAAACTGTCTGACTGTTCGATATTGCTGACGCAAAGCGCAAATATAAAAATAAATGTGTGAAAAATAAATAAATATTGTTAAATCTGATTTTTTGAATTATAAACTTGCTGTACCCGGCTACACGTTGCTGCGGCTCTTCAGAAGTTAAAAGTAAGATTTTTTTAAAAAATCGTATATTTCTAATATATTCAATATCAATGCTTGTGGCTTTGTGTGGGAATACAATACTTTAGCAGCTGTCAAGAAGGACTTTGTCCGCCATAAGCAATTTTTAGTATTGCGTGTGTTGCTGTTATTTTCGACAGATGGCGCTGCCATCTCGGTCAAAAAAGGACACGTTTCTTTTTTTTACGTATTCAAGTAAAATATTTTGTAAAAATTATGCAAATAAAACCTTTTATACACGATAATTTTGTCCATTTTTATAAGAGTTAGAAAACAGGCGAGAAAATCACGTATTTTATTATCATGAAAATCTACGTAGGTATCATATTTTCATCATTATTAAATGTCTACTTTTGCCCTTAAAATAATTTAAAAATCTGTGTTTATAATATTGTATCACATTTTCATTATAATAAAAATAACTAAATATAAATAGCAGAATTCGGATAAATCAGCTACGTTTAAAATTAAAGCTACAATTTTTATTTACTTTTAAATTTATCCGTTGATATATGTATTTTTTCTGTTTGATTTTGTTTTTGTCAATTGTATAGAATAAAAATTTCTAAAATCAGATAAGTTAATGATGTTTTTTATAATTATTAAACCTAACAGCTATGTACAGTAAAAAAATATTATTTGCAATTTATATTTGAAGCACTAACTTTGTGATTATCCATTTTATAATTAAAACGTAACTTTGTTTTAAAATCACTATAAATATTTTATCAAGATGCGATAAAGAAGCGGTTAGCTTCGAAACCGGTAGACATTATAATTAAGTTATAATAAAATATTTATAGTGATTTTAAAACAAAATTACACTTTAATTATTATTTATTATTTATCCATGTATTTGATATAACTGTGCTCTTTTTGTTAGAAGTTTGAGACTAGTTAAACTAAAATGTCTTTTTATGTCACGGTTATAGGATCTACCACAAACCACAAATACCATAATATGTGTACCACTGAAGTCATTGTATTGTACGAGTACCTACATAGCCCTGCGAACGTTGGTATGCGTGTCTCTACTTACTGTAGTTTGAGAATGTGCGTGAGAAATTTATGAAGATTGATAAGGGTTGTGGAAACCCCATTACCGGACTTTCATACTCAAAAGTTTTTGTCCAGAAATATTTATGAAAACAAAAAAATGACCGCAACTAATTACTATGTATATTAAATTTTGTACAGACCTAGTCGGAATGAAACACCTTTTAAAAGTATATCGATCGTAATGTTAGTGAATAATTTTAAAATTCAGAGCATTGTTTAAATTTTATAAATATATATATATATATATATATATATATATATATATATATATATATATATATATATATATATATATATATATATATATATATGTATATTTATATATATATATATATATATTATATATATATATATATATATATATATATATATATATATATATATATATATATATATATATATATATATATATATATATATATATATATATATATATATTATATATATATACAAACAAACGCTTTTTTGGCTAACTAATTTAAATATTAGACATACGTACCCACGTCAAAATCGTTTGGAAAATGTTAATTTTCATCTAACAAAAAAATACTAAATAACATCACTTCTTTACAGTATAACGTTGAGAAAAAATGTAAACAGGGGAGATTAAAGTAAATAAAATGATGCGGAGGAAGATCAACTCGCTAGTAATCGCAACATCTGTACTCCACCATCAGTTTTATGGTGAGGTTCACAGTCTTTATCAGCCTCTTCCGGAAGCCTTACTAAAACTCTATGCCTTATCAACCCATCCCAGTGTGGTATGTGATGTGAAGCAAACATACCACTCGCTCTACAGTGCCGGGGTGCTCCATGAGGGCCCTGATCAAAAGATTTATTCTCTCTATGTAAGACATACATAGTACCTCGTACCTTGGTAAAACAATATGTATTTTTATAATTTATATTTGAAGCACTAACTTTGTGACAATCCATTTTATAATTAAGGTTTAACTTTGTTTAAAAATCACTGTAAATATTTTATTATAACTTAATTATAATTTCTACCGGTTTCGAAGCTAACCGCTTCTTTATCAAGACTGATTTATACTATTAATCAGTCTTGATAAAGAAGCGGTTAGCTTCGAAACCGGTAGACATTATAATTAAGTTATAATAAAATATTTATAATGATTTTAAAACAAAATTACATTTTAATTTTATTATAATTTGTATTTTTGTTGGTAGATTTAATAAGGTTTTAGATTACACATACTTTCGTGTTCAATTAATCGTTTGATTCAGCCTTGCAATGAGTCAAAACACTTCATCAACTGAAGAGCGTGGTTATTGTGTTTTGACTGCGAAATGTAGGGCATTAATTGCGATCTTCATGGCTCCACTCCATTCTCATTCACACTCTTGGAATACACAAGATTAATTAAAATTGATTGACTGGACGACAAGCTCAATTGCGTACTAGATTAGAAGATATATTATGGAATTTAATGTTTTCTGAAAAAATTAACACGTTTTTCGCAAAACGGTAAATTGAAGACCACTTTCAAAAAGTTGCGCAAGTAGGGTTTTATTGAAGTTTTTAATTTTATTTTTATTTTTGCGTAACGCTGTGGTTGTTTAAATATGTTAATATATACATTGACTGTGCTAATTGATGACAATTCTTTTTGTAACATCTGCGCAAATAACTGTTGCACAAACTGTGAACAGGCAATTTGCTAAAGATATTTCTTCTTCTTGGTGACATACATAGATGAAGAAGAATATGGAAGTCTGGGCATTTACGGGGCTTACGACCGTCATAGACTGGTTTTAAGTCATCATTTTACACATGTGTAACGTTAACCAATGCTACCCATGATTGACAACTACACTTCTCAAATTCTCGGAACTTCTAAAATAAAATTTAACAAAAGGCATATGCTTTTAGAATTTTTCAAACATCTCAATAAAAGCGATGTCGGTAAATCGGTAAGTCTATCGTAAATATATTTCATCAATTCAAATGAATAATGAATGCCTATAATATTTTGCAAAAGTATTTTCTTAAATAAAATAAATCTTAACATCTGGCAACAAACTGTGAACAGTGTGTTGCACAAACTGTGAACAGGCAATTTGCTAAAGATATATCTTCTTCTTCTTCTTGGTGTAGCCTTGTGGCCTGTTTTTAAGAGGGATTAGCCTCATGCAATATCGATTCCCAGCTATCGATCCATCTCTTTGGTGGTCTGTCCGGGAGTCGTCTACCATGGGGTTGGCCGTACAGTGCGATGTGAGGATGGATGCGAGTCTGGATGGTTCCATTCTCCTCACATACCATTGTTTTTTTTAATACTATTATTTTTTTATTTTAAAACACATTACATACATAAATCATATATACATATAATATTCCCGATGAGTAACTTCTATTTCTCATTTTGGGACATGGGATTAAGGTTAACAAGACTGGAACACAAATAATAAAGTTACAAAAAGTTTTTTTTTTAAATAACCAAAAATAATACATGGCAAAATATAAAAAGAATAAACAGGTATAATAAATAGGCATACGAATATTATTTTTAGTAGTTAAATATTATTTTTTCACTAATTGATTCGGCAGTCACTTTATGGTAGTTCTCTGCCCATTTTTAATTTATATTTTTCTTTGTTAATACTAACTACTATTTCTTATAATCTATTGCAACGTGAATTTCGATGTATTCCGCATTTTCAAATACAGTACAATGTTTGAAAATCATGCGGAATGCATAAAAATTTATTTCAAGAATTTTAACGTATTTTATCAAGTATTCGTGAAATTAATATAGATTTTAAAATCGACCGCAATATTTTTTTACAAAATCAGAGATATCAATCATATGAGATTTTTAATTGATATGCAAAACCTACGTCAGGCCGCTAACACAGATAAGAATCCATAGCGTGTTTGAATCTAATTTTAAACCTCTCAAATAAAAGCTTGAAGGTTGTAATTACGTGGACAAGTGTAAAAAATAAATTTAGCCGAAAAACCTTGCTCATAAAAAAAATCAAATGAAAAAAAATAAATGTTATGAATATAATGTCCATCTGAAAAATATCAAATAAATTTTAAAAATGGATATTAATTATTCTCTAATCTAAATAAATAAAATATAAAAAGTAAATGTTCATTTATTCTAAATCTTAAATATTCTAATATTTTTCTCCAATTGCTTTAAAATTTTGAAACAATCATGCATTCAAATACTCATATACGTGTTTACATACACATATCCTGTGACGCAATACTAAACATCCCTCATGGCGGACAGCGTGCTTCTTAACAGTTGCTGAAATATTGTATACCCACAAGCATTGTGAAATTTAACATACATATTATAAATGTGTTTTATTAATTCTTTCTTTTCCATTTCACCAGACAGAGCCGCAGCAGTGCGTGGCAACCCTGCTAGTTGATAATATTTTGATTTCCATAGAATCGAATTAAATTCGCAAAAAAATCACCTATGCTTGGTTTTACATAAAACATCGATCTCTATTGGCAGTAATAAAAAAGATTTTAAATCTGGCATTGAACAAACTATGAAAGTATGATTCCAAATAATAAAATTGACAAGACTTATTTTTTATAAATTAAACATGACGATAAAAACTAGCATAATATTAATATGCCCATAAAATATTATGATAGAAAAAATTAAGAATACATAGACGATGTTTCAATACAGAAAAAAATACTATTTTCTTAAAATATTGCAAATTCCGACTTTTTATCAGGGTTATATTTCTGCAAAAATAAAAATAAAAAAACAAATGACAACCCTGAATAAAAAAAATAAATTTTTCAATTCCATTGGAATGTAGGGTCAGAAATGCCTTAGTTAGGGGAACTTTTCTTTCCCTTTCGCTTTGAGGTCATTGGAGTACTTAGCGCATTTAAAGCAACCGCGACCCCTCAAGTCTGCGCCTTGGGAAATTCGTGGATAAAGTACTTAAATCGAAAAACGTAGTGCTTATCATATACTTTTTACTTATCATTTATTATTTATACTAGTTCACTTATCATATGTTTCTTATACTATTTTACTTTGCCGGGCTTTATCGTAATGATGTAAGCTAGAAAAATATAGAATACTATTTTTGAGTCATTTCAATATCAACCGTTATTATGCCCCGTTTTGTATTTATTATAAAAAAGCTTTCTATATATGTACTGTTTTTCACCATTTCATAAATATGTAGATTTACGTTACAATGTACATTATAAAATGTAACATTTTTATTTAATTAAAATAAATGATTATTAGGAAAACAGAGCATGTTAAAATAGTAAGATATATTTTTAAAACTTTTTTTGATGAACCAAAATTATTAGATTTGGTGGAAATATTTTATGCTTTTTATAACACACTATGTAATTGATTATGTAATAACATTTCTTTTTAAATACAAAATATTTTCTATGGTAGGGGACAGTAAAAAAGTAAAGCAATATCATGAAATAGAAACGCAAATAAAAGTAAATACAAATATTTTTTAAGTATTTTTTTATTTGAAAAGAGTGTTTTCCATAAAATAACAATTACAGATTGCCAGAAATATCAAACAAGATACAGCAGACGAGTAGACTATTAAATTACCTGGATGGTTCATGGAAAAATTCCGGTAAATGAATTTCCCGCTTACTCCATAAATCGGTAGTGTAAAGGCCAAGGGGCATATCTGTCTCAGACCAAATTTAACAGGAGAGCAAAAACAAACTTGTGAAATTAAATAAATTTGTTTTATGTATTTTTTAATGTACATATCTTAATAAAACTAAATAAATATTGCAACTACAGCTATATCCTTTTGCTAGATTATGGAATACACTATTTTAGACATTTTGTGGAACACACTTAGAAAATGAAAAAATTGGCAGATATACCCCTTTACCTTTACACTACCGAAATATGAAAAATACACAATTTTGTAAACAACATATTACCTATTATTTTTTGACATCTCATCAAAGATGAAGAAGAATATGGAAGTCTGGGCATTTATGGGGCTTACGACCGTCATAGGCTGGTTTTAAGTCATCATTTTACACACGTGTAACGTTAACCAATTCTACCCATGATTGACAACTACACTTCTTAAATTCTTGGAACTTCTAAAATAAAATTTAACAAAAGGTATATGCTTTTAGAATTTTTCAAACATCTCAATAAAAGCAATGTCGGTAAATCGGTAAGTCTATCGTAAATATTTTTCATCAATTCAAATGAATGATGAATGCTTATAATATTTTGCAAAAGTAATTTTTTAAATAAAATAAATCTTAACATCTGGCAACCCTAAATATAATTTAATATTGTAATCTTTCAGTACATATGTGTATAATATATAAAACGTATTATCTAAATAACAATGCTATAATATATCGCCACATCAATGCAATAGCAGCGTATCTTGAATTTTTTTTCTGATATCGCTCACTCCTTTCAAGAACGTCTTAAATCAAAAATCGTCAATTTTCAGTTGTGCACATTTTCGGAATGCTCAGAAAACGTACTATATCCCAGCAAAAGAAACATATTTTTAACTTAATATTTACCCGCTACAGGGCAGATAGTGTTGTTTTTGCATTTTGAAGAAAATGTATTGTTTAATTATTTTTTTAAATATACTAAATATTTTTCAAATAGAGAAAAAACTTTCAGGTTTTAACTAAAAAGATCTGTTGCACAGTAAAAAGTTCAATAAGCGGCTTGATATTTATTTTTAATACATTGTATTATATTTTTAAACTTTATAAACGTTCTCCTGAAAAAAAAAGTTTATTGATTTATAACGTTCTCGAAAGGAGTGGGCGATATATGTTAAATAATCCCAATAAGATCATATGAATACAAAAAACACTCAACATAGCACCATTCTTTAACTGAAAATAAAAACAAACATTTAAAATGAATTTATATATATGTATAAAACAGTTTTTATGTCATAATTTTCAAGATGTTCGCTCTAGCACTGATGTAGAAATATAAATATTTTTTAAATACAAATAATTGATTACAAATATAATTATTAATAAATTCATAATTAGTAAAAAAAGACAAGGGCAAACCAAGAATTTTTGTGAAGTTTAAAGGTGGCATAAAAACAATTTGTCAACATCAAAAATAAAATTCATATATATTAAATAAAGTTCCCAGCATTATAGTGGCCCAGCACGCAAATTGAAAAATTTCCACAAAACCAATATTAAAAATATATGAAACAGATATTATTCCATATTTCTACTTAAATTCAATATGATAAAAACAATATTTTTTGATAAAAATATTTAGCAAATAAAATAAGACCACTTATTCATTAGTGGTAGGGATAAATTGGTGGTAGAAATCCGAAAAATCCTAAGTCAAGATTAAAAAAATACGATAAAGCTTTTTTCGTCAATAACAATAATAATAATAATAATTTAAATAATTTATATATCGCCATTTTTGTAAAATTCTACTTTAAGGGCGCTTCACTGCGATTTAATCGGAGAAAGGATTGTGGAAATGATTTAGCAAACAAATGCGTTTTTTGTTTTTTTTTTCAAAAGATCATCTCACTTTTACTGTTTAACTACTAGTGGAAGAGTATTCCACGCCATCGGATCCCAACAGCAAAGACACACTCGCCAAATTAAGTGCACCGGTTGCGAGCCGGTAAGATCACTTTAGATCACTGATTCGCCTGGAATACACAGCTCTTTTAGGGAAGAACATTTTATTCACACACAAAGGATGCATTGAGATTATCTTTGAATGTGATGAATTAATTTTTTTATTATTAAAATAATGTGTCTAGATTCACAAACACATTGAAACACTTTTGCCTCGGTTTTCTCTTAAATATGGATAAATACTTTAGTATTTCATAAGATGATAGTGATGATGAATAGATGGCTTTATTACTTGTTATGGATTGTATTCAATTAGAACTTTTAAAAATAAAAACCTGTTTATTTTTTATTTTAACAGAAATGGAATAATACGTCTTTTACATCATGATAAAGATGTTCACTAAAAAAATACTGAAACATTTCAGAACTTTTAAAAATTGGGTTAAAATTCAGATTTTCCAATATACATCTAGATTTGCAATCCCTAGCTGATGGCCTCAATAAGCTAAATTCAATTTATTTTAATGCATAAAAGTAGTAAAACCTCGCTCGCCAAACATAAATTCAAAATTAGCTTTATTCGTAATTTCTCAATATACACCTTAACAATCTATTTTCCTAAAAACTTTAACACATATATATATACATTTAAAAGACTTGAAAACATTGATTTTACAATATTTTGTTTTTAACATAAATATTTTAAAAAGTATAACGAAATTGCATTGTGTTCTTTAAAAGTAAATTGCATGTTCAAATATATTGCATTTTAACCCATTGACAATTAGACACTAAATTATCTTCATTTATTACATTTTGTTTAATATTGTAAAATAAAAAATTTAATATTTTACAAATAAAAAAAACACATATGTTTTAATTACATCAGTTTAGAACATATACATATTACGGTTGTGCTATATATCAGCTTTCAAATATTTCTATTAAAAAGAACATATATCAGAGTGTAACAGCAAATATTCTGTTTTTATTATTTTTTAACTAGTCAAAACATATAAAGTTTATTATTATAATTTCATTACATAATATTTTCATAAAATAATTTTGTATTCACATATTAAAATTTTGTATCATATTTTTCCTACTCCCCTATTCTATTCCATATAGCACTAATGTTCTTCACCCTAAGCTCCATTGTTAACGTAATTTGTATCAAACAAGCATTGCATCTGTGTCACATGTCTCAGTAGTCAATGGGTCAATAAAATAATTAAAAAAATTGTATACAAAATAATGCGCTACCATAAACATGTTACTTGAAGACATAAGTGGATGTTGTGATTTTTTTACATAACACGTTTATCTATGTTGCATTACAAGGATTACATCAAATCGAGTGACACAATTTTAACTATAGAATTTGTCAGATATTTAAACAAAAGTATATGAAAGTAGTAAATAAGTTTTATTCATGCAAAAACGAGATATATTGCACTTAAATGATTTTTTATACATTTATTTTTCACGGTTTTGTATTGAGTATCTGTATAGTACAATAACTGAAAGACAACACCTGTTTAAATGCTCCTAACCATTTTTTTAAATAAAATTCTTATATATCGCTCACTCCTTTCAACAACGTCATATATCAAAAAACTTGATTTTTCAGGAGATCAATTTTAAAGTTTAAGAATATAATAAAATGTATTAAAAATAAATATCAAGCCACTTATTGAACTTTTTACTGCGCAACAGATCCATTTAGGTATAACCTCAAGGTTTTTTCTCAATTTGAAAAATATTTTGTTAAAATAATAATTAAACAATGCCTTTCCTTCAAAATACAAAAACAATACTTTTTGCCCTGTAGTGGGTAAATATAAAGTTAAAAATATTCCACTTTTGCTGGGATATATTACATTTTCTGGGCATTCTGAAAACATGCACAGCTGAAAATTGTCAATTTTTGATATATGACATTGTTGAAAGGAGTGAGCGATATTTCATGTATTATTTGCTCTATGGATAAACTAGATTTCCTTATATTTAAATAAGTATTGTGCATACACATTCAAATGTTGACTTTTCTATTACTAACACAGAGATTAGATCTCATAAACAAAATTTTAACGTTTCAGTCATTTCAAATTCAGTGTGACAATTTCAAACTGCAAACTCGGTACTTAAAAATGACAAAACATTGTGAATTCTTAAGGCTATACCAACCTAAATAATACAAACATCATGTGCGTCTCTGTAACACGTTGCAACTCTAAATTAATAAGAGGATAAGGCAAAATAATGTATTTTGTATTTATAAATGTGGATTTTGAAATTAGAAACTCAAATAAGAATTGAATATTTAAACAAACTTTAGCACATTTATTATTATCAAAGAAAATAATAAATTTATTTCTTTTACTAGCAAAAAAATCATATGGAACGGGTGGGTTTCCAGCAAATTTATTTGTGACTCCCATTTCCACATAAAAATGACTCAGGGTGCTTGTCCACTACCCGGAATTTTACCATCCGGCAGTCCAGTTTTGAAAAATGAAAGCGACTACGACAGTTTAGAGCAGTGCTCCGCAACCGGTGTGCCGTGGCACAATGGTGTGCCGTGAGCAGGATTCAGGTGTGCCGCGGCCAAATTCAATGTAATTGACATTTTTTATTTTACATTATGTAATTAAATACAAAAATAATTGATCGTTGTGTGGTTAACACAATGACAAATTATTTTTTATAACATTGTCTTTTGTTTCAAAATAATTATAAATACATAATTTTCAACGTATTTTATGTATTAATTGTTAAATCAAACACAGATTTTTTAAGTCTACTAAGTTGTATTTTATTGTGAAAAAACATGCTTCGTTTCGCTTAGTTATGGCATTTTCAATCAAATGCAAGGCAAAACAATTGTCACAATATAAATTTTTATGTGTTTTTTAACAATAAAATACAACTTAGTTGACTCAAAAAATCTATGTTTGATTTAACAATTTATACATAAATTAAAATGGAGTTCTACAAATTAAACGCCAAATCGATAAATATTTTTTCAATGGTCTATATATTTAAGCTTTAGGTGTGCCGCGGAATTCTAGGAAGAATTTTGGTGTATCGCAGGTGAGAAAAAGTTGCAGAGCACTGGTTTAGAGTGATCGAATTTACGCGCAACGTGTTGAAGAAAGATGGACAAAAGCACAAGCCAATCCAAGCCAATCATCATTTTAAAACGCTAACTGACGTGCCGGACAGTAAAATTCAGTGTAATTCCGTGTACTGGACAAACGCCCTTATCCCCTTATTCACATGCAGCAATGATATATTTCTGATTTAAAAAGGCAGACTTAAAATCCAGATGGAATGACTGGATTATAGAATTGCCACACTTTGTTTGATATAATATTAAATTTACCAGTTTATCAACAATCTCGTAAAAGTTTCAGATAGTTGGGTTTCATATTGGCTTTCATAGTATCGTCGAGCTCCGACATTCTATGCTGCTTCATATGACTCTTCATATTCCCCCTTTGTGCGTATCCTCTCTTGCAAATGGGACATTTATAAGGAGTTTCCCCGGTGTGAAGTCTCATGTGCTCTTTGAGGTAATCGTCGTGGAAGAATGCCGAGTCACACATGGTGCAAACACTCGGACGTTCACCTGTAATTGAGTATATACATAAAACAATTTATCACAATATGTCAATCAACAATATATTATGAAGTTCACCAATATGAAATCCAATTTACAATTAATATCAAAGTAGATTTTATAAATGAAAAAAAATTGTTATAAAATTATAATATCTTCTTCTTCTAACCCTCATCCGCACCCAATGATGCATAGGGCACAGCATCGTATTGACACAGTGTTATCTTGAACATTACTTACACGAAGGCAAGGTAATCACTCCTGTGCTTTAGTGACCAGTCCAGGATAATATTAAATCAATTTTAGAGTGTAAAATCACTAATATTTATTTTCAACCCCCCCTGGGAATCGAACCCGGGACCTCCAGCACGGTAGCTAAACACGCTAACCATTACACCAAGGAGGCAGACAAAATTATAATATTATATATTTCATTAATACTTAATAATACATTCATCGATTCCATTATTTATAACTGGAACTTATAAAAAAAAATAGTTACTTGAGATTTGTACGGAAGCTCTAATGGCCAATATTTATTTTTTATTTTTAGCTAAGCATATAGTGTTTAAAATCAAATAATCCCGTTGCTTGTCGCTGTTTGCTTGTAATCCGGTTGACATAATTTACTTAGAATAATATATATTGTGATTTTATAACAAAGTTATTTTTTTATGAAATCGGTTTTATTTATTATTTTAAATAAACCCTTTAGATACCTCAAATTTTATGTCACTTTATTTAACATTTAAAAAAATCAAGCCCTAATTACAAGTCTCTTACCAGTATGGACAGATCTTATATGAATTTCTACGGACTTCTGCGTTCTGTATTTCTGCGTACAGAAAGAGCAGTGCTTCCAAATTTGTGTGCCGGAATGCGACTTCATATGTTGTCTCAGCCCAGATATAAAAGCATATTGTTTCCCGCATTCGTTACAAATAAACTCTCTCCGAGTGCTATGACACCTCTTCAAATGCCGCTCCATGTAATGATGATGCTTAAATAATTTCTTGCAACTTGGATCCTTGCATTTAATGATGTTAGGCGTTGTCAGCTGGTGTTTAATCAAAATATGATGTTTTAAATGGTGTCTTGATTTAAACACCTGGCCGCAAGTATCGCAAAGATTTATAGATAAAGTTTTAGCCTTTTTGACAACAAGTTTGCGGCGAGATTTTTTCGCTTTCAACAATTCATCTTTTTCTTTTATAAGCCTAGGTAGATCGTCCAATTCCTTCTTTGTCTCTTCGGATATTTCTTCTTCATATTCTTGGAACCTTAAAATACAAACACATTCTTACTCAGTATTTTTTATGAAATAAATATATAATAAAGGGTAAAACATGTAGCAACTATCCATTTAAGATAGCCTGCTTTATATTAGTCTAATTATTTATTCTTCTTTTTTAAACCCTTATCCGCACCCGATGGTGCACTGCATCATATAAACGCAGTGTAATTTTGATCGTTAACACACGAAGGAAAGGTGATCAGCCTTCCGCTTCAGGTACCAGTCCAGGGTTTTATTGAATAAATATTAGATTTAAAAAAATCACTTATATTTATTTGCCCCTGGGAATCGAACCCAGGACCTCCAGTACGGTAGCCGAGTGTGCTGACCATTACACTACAGAGACGGAATTATTTATAAATCACTACAAATAATCACAAGAACATCAAAAATCCAAAAACCTTGTTCTTCCTAATCTAAAGCACAATACAAGGCTGTGGGTTCCTCGAGCGCCCGACGCGGCTGCTGAGGAACCACGCTCCATCATTTATTTAATTTTCTCCGGACATTTACATCTCAAGTCTGCAATTTTTTGCTCATCTATAAATATTGTGATTGGTGTTAACTTGAAATGGTTAAAAGTTATAATTTTACAAAGGTTAGCTGTTAACTGATGAAAGTGCATCAAGAATATGATTGCGTCGTTCAATATAGCAATGCGGTCCTAAACGGTGTAGTGTATTTCTAAGAATCTGTGCCGAATGAACACATGTGGCCATCGGGCGTTAAAAAGTGCTTTGTGTTAGTCCCTTAAGGGTACGTTACGACCATAGTGTATTCATCCGAAACCCCTACCATCTCGGGAATAAATGACTGCAACAAAAATGTGCAAAGACAATAACGATCCTAGAACGTGTGCTTAAACGGTTAAATTTGATGAAATCGAACTACGAAAACCTCAGAGACAAAACAATCATGTCGGATAACGGAAAGGCGTCAAAGGAGGATAAAAGCGAAGTCCCGTTTGAACTGTGTTGAACCCGACTGTGCTAGTCTGCAAGTTGGAAGTTGGCCATCCACAATGACGAGGAGCCCAACAAGCTGCCCTCCAGCGTGACGACCATCGCTCAAGAAGGCGTCCTGCCCAACACCTTGGCCATTTTCCAGCCCATAGGATCAAGAGGAAGGCGTTTTAATTTGTCATCTTTTCCCCGCTCCAGACTCGACGGCCCGAGACCGATTGACGACGTTTTAATCCATTTATTTTTTTGTATATCATTATCATCATCATCCTATTATTATTATTATTATCTATGTCTTTATAAGCGCCCTTGAGGTATTATTTTACGAAAATGGCGCTATACAAATTATCCAAATTATTATTATATTATTATTATTATAAGGGTATTTTTTTACGAAAATGGCGCTATATAAGTTATCCAATTTTATTATTATTATTATTATTACCTAAATTGCGAGTTAGTTCATTTATTGCAATTAGTAGAAAAATGAGTGATGCTGGGTTAACTAAAATAAAATTTGAATACAAATAAAATACCTCCAATCTCGGCCATTCCAAACACAAGTTCCCTCCAACAGTGATGTAGCAATCTTGTTGGAAAGTTTGTTTCTCCTAGAAGAATGAGGTAGCGGCACCGCCTTCTTCACCCTAAGCACTCTTTTCTCTGATGATTTCCATTTCTTCTTCTTTTTATTAAGTTTCTTAAGTTTATGAACTTTACCTTCCTCTTTAACATCAATGATATCGGCATAAAGTTGTATCTCGTCAATAGGATCAAAGTCTTTAACATCGACTTCAGAGTTATAAGAGCCAGTGAGTATATTATCATCCGGGTATATGTAGTCATCATCACATTCTTCAGTCTTCACGATATCTTTAGCTATGCAATTGCGTAGTTTATGATCAGAGTTCTCGCATTTTTGTTTGAATTCAAACGCCGTATTAAGCATACTATAGCAAACTGGACAAATGTTATTTGGAAAACCATCTTCTTTGCAGATCTAAAAAAATAGAAATATCTAAATATGTTATTGTATTTCTTAGACAGTATCCATATCTCGTATAAAATATTTAAAACAAAGACATAGTTGTAAACGATGTTTGTAAACATAACGAAAATTGGAAAGGGTTTACCTGCACAGCAGAACAAGCCATAATTTTTAAATATAAATGAATTTCTTCTTCACCATCAAACAAAGATAAGCTTGCGCCTTCTTCCAAACAAACTCGACACGTATTTTTGTAAGTAAAAGTTATATCCATCGTTAGTAAATATTAATCTGTAAATCCATGAATAGGTAAATATATTAAACTAATCTGACAGATGAAACATTCTAACCTCAAATATTTGACAGCCATAAAAACATAATGGCTGACTTTTAACGCAGGTTCGGAGGTAATCCGATAGTTGCACACACTGGCACACACTTAATATCCGATCAAGACTTTTTCATACAAAACTGATGTTGACTAAGTATATAAAAATTTTAAAAACTTCAAAGTCATTTTATTTACACAAAACGTTCTACAGATATGGTTTCCGGAGGCTCAATTTCTGAATATGAAATATTCGGATAAAGGGCATTATTGGGTTATAGGAATTGCAAACGTAAAAGTTTTTCTCTCTGTATTTATATAAATCCAATAAATCAATAATTTTAGTAACCGTTTTTCTTCTCCAAAATTCCCTTTACTACCCTTCTATTCCAAATAAACTGTTCTATCATGCTCTAAATTTATTTTTCTTGTGTATATTTACAAATTATTTTTAATTTTACTAATTTTCTCTAATATTTTTTACTCTTTACCTTGTTTTTCCACCTATTCTCTGGTTTAAACTGTAACATATACTGTATATCTACACACATGTTATTACATGTTTCTGTTTAAATTAAAATGAAGATATATAATTGAATGCAAATAAACTAATTAATAAATTTGGTAAATTGAAGTATGGTAAAAACCATGTCAATATTATGTGCCCCCTTTCCGCTTCATTTTTTAGGATATGGGTATATAATAATAATAAAACTGTTAACTGATGTTTCATTTATTTAAATTCACATTCTATAACAAGAATTTATCCATTGCTGGCATAAATATTAAACTTTATTGAACTATGGACTACTCTCACATTATGATATATTTATAATATTTGTATATACAAAACCTGTCAAATGAATAATTCCAATTATACAATACTGATTAAGAAATGTTTATTATCTTTCATTTTGGAAACTTTCATCAGAGCCAGGCATTGTACAAACAGGCATTTCAAATTGATGAAGTTATGTTTAAAGTGTTATTCACACAAAAAAAAAATTTTATTAAAATAAGGAATGTACACAACTAAAATACCGAAAGCGGGAAGACAGAATAACATACAGATTTAGTTGAAAAAATGTAAGAGAATAAAATGAGTTGCATACATTTGAATGAAAATATATAGCTGTGGACGTAATATTTAAATACACGATAAGCCATTTTAATACTTAACACATCACACATAATTTCTGTAATTAAAGGTAAAAGCTATATTATTCAAAATGGAGCTTTGAAACGGGTGGAAGCGAATCGCCTGACTTGTACCAACTAATAATTATTACTATATATTTGCAGAGTTACAATAGCTTTATTCCAGAGTTATTTATCTATTTTTCTACAAAACATTTATTGAATCCAACCGGGGAATATTTAGTACGGTTCATTAAATTTACCAGTGCCAATGATCATAAGGTTTGTAACATTGATACCTATAAATACATTAATTGTTTTACAAAATGCAGCCCTTATTCTGCTTTAATAAGGAAAAATGTGGCATTTACAAACTGGGTAGTTCTGAGATAATGAGTGAAACGTAAGTAATTGGTATTCCAATGTTATGTAATATGCCATTAACAATTTTGATGTTAGAGTGCAGTGCTATATTTTACAAATAAATACAATAAGGAAAAGAACATTTAAATTAACAGAAAATTGTAGATGCAGCGCTTTTTATGGGGGCAGTATTCTTGCCTGAATAGAATATTGAAATAAGGATTACTGAATTTTTTTGCAGGTTTGTACAAAATAAAAATAAAATTACTGTTGACATGTGATATGATGAATATCCATTGAAACCACAAAATAAGGCTTATAAATTTAATGTTGCATTAAATTCCCTCAGTTGGATATTTCACTTTTGATATATTGTCATTAATTTTGTTAGTATACTCTAAATACATATTTATTTGTGAAATAATTACAATTATTTACAATTATAAATAGTGACAAAAATAAAACACATAAACGTTTGCGTTGAAATGAAATTAGTACATACATAAATAAAATATGCACATCTTATATCTATTAACATGTTCAACAAGTATAATGAAGTTATAAATTACAGCTTCTGATGGAATCCGATAATTTCATTGCACATAAAGCTGATGGATGCAGATTAGAAAAGAAGATCTTCATCCCCCTCATCCAGTAAGTTAGCAACATCACGGACATCTTCCCCTTGAGCCAGCAATGCGGCAACACGCTGGAATTCAATAAATGTATTTTTTTTAAAGATCAAAAATAAGAAGATCAAAAATAAAACTTTTCCTGAGAGATGGCAAAAATATGCAAAAATTGAGACAATGATAATTTTATTTACCTTTAAATAAACTGCGGAAATATTGTCAAAAAAGTGTTTGCTGGAGGAATGTATCAGAATTTTGAAAATATAACATTCCAGTAAATAAATATAAATGATCATAAGTCTAATCAGGAACTTTGGACAAACTACTAATTGTTCCACAGGGATAATTATGATTTTTCAGTAATACTTACAGCTTCTTCCTTCTTTCTGATTATACGCTTCTTGTCTTGGATCTTCTTGAGACGATAAAACTCTTCTCTTTCCAGTTCGTCCAGCTCGGAGATGATGTAAGCCAGTGTGCGTTCAATACGAGGAATAATAACTAGAAAGAGTAAAAAAAAAAACCACATGAATATAAGAAACGATGGTATTACATATGTAGAAGAAAAATTAGAATTCTTCCCTGAAAGATATTTCTTTATAAATTTGGCGTTGACATTCATATGAAAATGTCATAACTAGGCGAAACAATTGTCACAAAATTGATTTTTATGTGTTTTTTCAACAATAAAATACAACTTAGTAGACTCCAAAAATCAGTGTTTGATTTAACATTTAATATATAAAAAAAGAAATATAAAATATAAAAATAAATAAAAAATCAAATAAAAAAGATATTTCGATTAAATATTATCAAACTCTCAAAAAACATGTTTGTGTTTATGTATTTTTGTCTGATAAAATATTACACATGCAAAACATGCAATGAAAATTAATAAGTTTGGTCAAAAGTCAAGAATATCTTGATGATAATTAGATAAATATGTTACAAAAATTGCAACACCACCTATGTGGAATAATAAAGAAGTGGAACTAACCATGCTCAATGGCGTTGACACGTCTGTTTGTAATCTTAATGACATCATCCAGTGTGACAAAGGAAGTCTGCAGAGATGCCAGCTCTACCAAAAGTTTCACGGCACTTTGGAAGTTTTTCTTCAGCTTTAGAATTTGCTGACCTCCTTTGGCGAGACCGGCAAACTCGTACGTATCTGTACCGTCTGTGTACGATTCAAATACTGGCAAAGTTACACCTGAGAACAGACAAGAACATATTCATTAATTGCTAGATTCAAGTGAATACTAAATAAATAGAAATGAAATTTTAATTATTTTTTTTCTCGTTTTCAGATATTTACCAGAGCTAACATTACAAAATTGTTGCATTGCAACTCAACATGGTCAATCAAAACAAAATAATCAGCAATGTTGATTTAGGATAATTTGGTTTGCAATTACCATCATCCTATTCCCCCTTTATGTATCAAGAGCGTAAGACTACTCTAAAACCTCACCATTCTCACACATGCACCTTTACATAGCAGAGCACTTCCCTCATGTCATGTAGAAGAATGATTTTCTTTTTTTTTGTAATAGAAATCGGATCAATGCTATTACTCTTCCTAGGGGCCAACTGCTAGGGAGCGGCCATATTTAAGACTATTACAATGACAAAAAAAAATTGAGCAACCAATATCAAACTTTGGTCACATGATGACAGAAGAATCAACTCTAAGTATGGAGGTGTAAAAACAGCATGAAAAACCAAAAGTGCGAAAATGCAGTCTATTTTTCACTCAGCCTTATACACATATCGCTTACTCCTTTCAACGTCATATATCAAAAATTGTCTATTATCAGTTGTGCATATTTTCGGAATGCCCAGAAAATTTACTATATCCCAGCAAAAGCGACATATTTAAACTTAATATTTACCAGCTACAGGGTAGAAAGTGTTGTTTTTGCATTTTGAAGAAGGTATTGTTTAATTATTGAAGGTATTGGAGAAAAAAAATTCAGGTTTTACCTAAAAAGATCTGTTGCACAGTAAAAATAAGCAGCTTGATATTCATTTTAAAAACATTTTACTTTATTTTTAAACTTTAAAAACGATCTCCTGAAAAATCAAGTCTTTCGATATACAACATTGTTGAAAGGAGTGAGCGATATATATATGATAAATAATGTTACATATTGTAAGGCAACATGATAAATAATCTTACAACTAAGAAAAGTGTGAATGATACCGATAAGGAGAAGATTTCTCAAAAACTCACCAGCAACATTATCCTTCTTTGTTCGGATTTTAATTTGAGCCTTTGTTACATTTTGGAGAACTATTTGGTTGATGTCTCCAGATGCGAATTTTGCTTCGGCTAATGAAAAAGCTGCTTCTTTCATCACCTCCCCCATCAATGTTTTAGTCTGAAAGCATTAACATTTTTTTAACCGTTTGACTGCTGATAAGCAATATATTGACTCTTGTATATGTTGAAAAGCATTGATACACCGAAGTTTTTTAACACCGACAAAAAACAAAAATGCATTTTTTTGTAGAAACCTTTTTTTATCCCCCTTCAATCAACTTAACTGGAAATGAACCATTATTGCAAACAAGTTTTCAAAATTTTTTACTTTAAAGAAAACATTTCAGCAATGAAACGGTTAAGGGATGATTTTATCAGTGATTAGAAGGCAAACTACAAAAAAAAATATTTTATAGCATTCAAATTCAATAAAAATATTTATTATTGGGAGATCTTTGCTAAATACACATTCTTATTTAAAAGTTCAAAGTTTACGTGTAATGAATGATAATGTGTAGACATTCAGTTATCTCTGTAACTTTTCTGCAAAGTAGGATGTAGATTTCTAAACATGAAATGACAGGCCATTTCGATTAAATAGTGCTCCAAATATGCCATCCTTCCTACCTCAATAATTTTGCCCAAAATCATCCTGAAACGCATTTGAAGGGCATCAGCCTTCTTTTTGAGGAGTCCATGACCTTTTTGTGCGCCTGCCAGACGACTCTTCATCAACATCTGGGCCCTGCAAGGGAAAAAAGAGTAAATAATTATTGTGATACAAAAAATGACACTCCCTCATATTGATTCGCAATGAATTTAGAAAAAAGGATTAATCCATTAAAAATACAGTACACTTAGAAAAGATAAAGAGTAATCATGGATAGATTTTTCAAAATTATTTTACTTACCCTCGAGAGGGGAAAATGGGAAGCCTATCTTTACCAGACATGATGAAGAAAACAAGCAATAGCTAAAAGTCAGCTGACACTTCGTCTGATCACCTTGTGATTTTTATTTCTGTGTGTGGTATCATTGCAAATGATTTACTTTTATATAGTACTCACCTACTTAGTTTGAATCAATACTGAATAGTAAAAATAACAATAAAAATCTGTCCATCTTCGTAGTGCAATGATTAACAAATTGTTATTAAATTACATTTATCATTTTTCAATTCAAAAAGATATAATTTGTATAATTCTGATACAGTGAAACCTCTCACGAGTAATTTGCATAACAAGCAAAAAATCTTAAAAAGATGCTCCCTTAACGAGCGATGATTCGCATAACGAGTTACAGAAAAAGGACAAGTCCCTTTTTCACGATATTCACTTGTAAGCTAGGACTTTCGCGCCGGGACTCAAGATGGATAATAACTATATTAAAGAGCTTTTGAAAGAACATAGTCAAGAGCTGACCACTAAAGAGCTTATGGAGTTGCATCGTATTTCAAAGCAAGAAATTATGGAGGTGAGCTTGTTAATTGAGGAGGAGGAAGTAACATTTCAACAATCCTCTAGCTCAATAAGAGAAATCCTGAAAGCATGAGAAACTGTTGCATCGTACATTAAGCAGCATCACCCTAGTAAAAATGTAGCTATTCATGCTACAAATTTATTCAATGATAAAGGTGTGACACATTTTCGCTAAATTTGGAAGCGTTGGCAAAAACAAATATCTTTCAACAGTTTTCTAGTTTAAATTAATTAATTATTTGTCACATATTCACATCTTTATTTACGTTTTAAAAAAAAAACTTATTTGTTTTCCAAGTTGTTGCACTCCTTTACAATTTATAAGTTATTTTATTAGAATAAACAATAATAAAAAATGGAGTTTTCTTTTGGCATGGAACGCATTATCATATTTTACATTGATTTCTATGGGAAAAAATATTTCACTTAACGAGTGTTTCGCATAACCAGTAAGATGTTGGAACGAATTATGCTCGTTATAGGAGGTTCCACTGTATTACTTTTTCGCTCATTTCGCTGGTTGGAGTTTTGGAATATTTGCGTTTTGCTCTTCGACCCCATTGAGAGATCAAAATTAATCATTAAATATCTTAGTTGCTAGAAAAGTAAATCAAAGACTATTGTAGGGAAAGAAAAAACCTTACGCTAAATACTTAAAACGCAGTACAGATTGGATGCATTTAGTATTTTTTATTAGTACCTACCTACGGTTGATTCATTTTATATTTTTATAAACATGAGGACAATATTGAAAAATATTTTCAGTCAATAAGGCAACCCACAGCTTTTTTTCAGATTGACATTCTTAAATTTATGCTCGCTCTATTGGTACCATTGATGTCAAGCCATCTGAGAAGTGAGCAGGGCGAGTGAAACTCAAATTCATAAAAACAATCTCACCACGTAATGTTAAACATATTTGACTGAAAAAAAAAGTTATCCTCAGTGCTTGAAATGCTATATTACGTTAATATTTTATAAGCGGTGTGATTTGTGGATATGTATGTACTCTAAAAATATTTATCACACTACCGGTAAGGAACCTTTGGTGGTCATTGAAATGTATTATTTAGAAAAGTGGTTACTTCCTGGGTAACATTCCTATATATAAAAAACAAAACGTTTTGTAAATATTCCGTTAAATTGGTTCCAACTGTTTTTTATGAACCATTCTTTTAGAAAGAAATGTAATTTCTATGTAAAATACATAAGTAAATATTTGTTTGTTTATTTAGAGTTTAGCTATTCGATTCAATACTTGTTTTACTATATTTTTTTGTGCAAAATTTATCAATAATATTTTTCATATAATTTATCTGGTCACGGTGCTCAAACAATTTCACTCCATAATAATCTTCACGTTCTAACCAAAATTGGTGGACTTTGTAATGAATATTTAAAACAAGTATAGAATTACCCATTCAGATTTCATTGTTAATATTTTTTATTTTAATATTTTCCTTACTTCTAAAATTGCCTCTGATCTAACTAATTCATGGTATTAATATCCCCTTATTTCAAATGTTTGGCATGATGCTAGGCAGTAAAATAAATAAATTCCAACAAAAGTATGTTTTAGTATTATTTTCATCATATATGTCAATTAGGCATTTTGTTGTAAAGAAAACGATTGATCAGCTATATTTTTAACAATAGTGCAAGCGCAAAAAAAAAAAAAATTATAGTGAGTGAATTGTAGTTTTATTTTTTCAAAGATTTCGATATCTTATCTGTGTCATTCCACTTACATATTTGCATATTCCACTTTTAATAAATTTGCACCGCTAAATACTGTTAACTAACTAACTAACTAACTAACCATCACGCCGCTTCTCCGCAGGGGTAGGCAGAGAGAATAGAGCGCCACACCACTCTGTCCTTGCAAACATTCTTCGCCTCTTCCACGTTCATGCATCTCCTCATACATACCCGCCGATTGTTACGACTCCTAACCTGACCACTTCCAAGTATTTGGCATACCTGATCGTGCCATGTTTTTCGCGGTCTTCCTCTGCTTCTTTTCCCACTAACATTCGCCTCATAAATTTGTTTTACCGTTCTTTTGTCACTCATTCGTTCCACATGTCCAAACCATCTCACAACACACCTTTCTTAATTTTATCGATAATGCTTATCTCAGCTTTGCATTCCTTCCTTATTTCACTATTCGCACATCTATCATACATCGTTTTGTCGCACATTCTTCTGAGAGATCGCATTTCGACTGCATTCAGTCTACTTTCATCCTTCTTTTGCCAACCCCATGTTTCACTTCCATACATTAGAGTTGGAACCAGGACTCCGTTGTGCACTGCCAGTTTAGCTTCCGCTGATAGGTTTTTATTTGCTATAACTGATTTCAGTGCACCATTCACTTTGTTCCCAGCATTCTAACATCCCTAAATACGGTTAACAAATTTAAAATCATAGAACGAATAATGAAAACTTAGTGTTAAATAGAAAATAAATATTTTAAAAAAAGTTATGTTGTCACTATGATTGAACAAATAAAACATTTTTTTTAAATTTAATATTTGCCTCCTTACAACTGTTCAATGAAAAATATTTCAAAAATAAATCTGGTGTCCCGCTAATCAGTTGTAAAAAATATGTTGCACAACGTAATACGTCAAAAAATATATTTGGGTTTTTAACTGTTTCAAAAAAACATCTTATTATATATGTTTCTAACGTGAATATATTTTTTTTTTAAATTCTAAAATGAAACTCTTGGTCCACTACACGGAATTACACAGAATTTTACCGTCCGGCATGTGTTAGCGTTTTAAAACGACGATTTTACAATCGAATTTACGCGCAACGTGTTCACGCACCGATCAAGAGCTCCGATCCGAAGAAAGATGGACAAAAGCACAAGGCAATCCAAGCCAATCGTCGTTTTAAAACGCTAACCGACGTGCCGGACAGTAAAATTACACGGAATTCCGCGTAGTGGATAAGCTAACTGACGTGCCGGACAATAAAATTACACAGAATTCCGGGTAGTGGACAAGCGTCCTTACTATATTAGTCCTTATCAGTGTGAGTACACTTATTTCATGTTGTTAATTGTTTCTTTCAGATTCCCTTTGCATGGAGTCCCGATAAAATATGCTATGTCGTAACAATAAATCTGATTCTTAATCTCAATACATACTTAAACGATGAAAGCACTATGATAATTGCAAACAATTTAATTTTAATTTGATTTAATCTCTTAAGTACGTAAAACACTGTTAATATTCAATTAACATAGCAGACAAAAAGTTATATTTAAATGAAGTATCTGAGTAAGATCTGATAGTTGTATATTTTTGGTGCTGTGAAAATGAAAATGTTACATCGGCAAACGACTTTAGGTCGCTGGGGGCAGATTCTCATGTTCCTTGTTATCATATGGATATGCTTTATGGTCATGGTTGCCTTGCCCATGATGTGCACCAGCCCTAATAAAGGTGACAAGTCCAACATTGAACCCGTCAGTAATCGTCTGACTCAGGCATTCCAGCAACTTGGAATTCTCAAAAAACAAAATGAAGAATTGAAAACATTATTCCGAGATTTTAATTTAAGGTAAATCTTAACATTTTTACAATTTCGTTTTGTTTTACTCTTCTGTCTTTTCTACAGAAAAAAGTAATTTATTTATCATTACAAATATTGAAACTGTCACTGTGACACCTGCCTGTTATAAATAGACTGACATACTTTTATGAACTGTATTTTGTACTTTATGAATAATAAGTTAAGCAATGAGTCAATAACTGATGAATTATATACACATCGTTATTGGGTGATTGTTTCATCAACCCCGACCCTCGGTATACTAATCATAAGTGTCCGCAGACCCAATTCCGATCTGTACAATGTTTTTTGGCATCTCTCGCGCTCTACTTAAAGTAAACATATTAAACGCTTATAAGCGTCTCCCGATCTCTACCATACCAACAGTATGTAAAAGACGCCTATAAGCATTCTTCTTCTTCTATCCATGTTCGCTCCCTAGGTGGAGCATATGGCCAACACGAGTCGTCTCCAAGTCACTCTGTCACGCGCCATCTCCTTGGCTTCCTCCCAGGTCAGTCCGGCGTCTCGAAGTTCCGCTGAGTATAGTCGGTGAATGGTCGTCAGCGGCCTTCCGGGGCGCCGGAATCCTCGGGGTTGGAAGAAGAGACACGAGGGATTGATGCCCTCAGGTGGAATTCTAAGGACATGTCCCAACCATTTCCACCTTCTTCTCTTCAGGACTTCCAGTATGAGGGGCTGTTGAGTTCTTCTCCTCACTTCGTCATTCCTGACGAAGTCATACCACTTTATACCCAGTATTCGCCTCAGGCATCTATTTTCAAAACTTGCTAGTTTCTTGCTTTGAGTTTTATAAGCATTACCTGCAAACAATGTGTTGAAGGAATTTCAGAAATGTTTTTGTGGTGTACATTTGGCACCCATCGAAGTTATGATTAGTTGTCTTTATTTAAATAATTTACCTAATTTACTGCTTTCATATACAAAATTCCTGTATATTGTTTTAGAACATTTTATCCAAACTAAGTTTTGTCAGTCTTGTTTTTGTAGTCATCTTTGAGTCAATATTGTAATTTCTTTTTCCAGGGACTTCACCAAGGAACAACAATTAGAATTAGTGAAACAACTCGACGAATCTGTAAATAAAGCCTTGGATAATACTATTGATATTCTAGAGAGCGCTAAGACTGGTAAAACCACAACATGGAGGAAAGACATTGATCAAAAGTCTAATCCTTCCACAGAGTATGAAAATATTAGAAGAAAGGTTGAAACTAATACTCGTGAATTTTGGAATTTTGTTCATGCGGAGGTTGTCAAAGTCATGAATATGGACCATTCGGAAAATCCCGAAATTACAAAAGTTTTGCAAAATATTCTAAGTTTAGGGGCTGAACATAAACGGTTAGTTCAAAAAGATAATACTTATTGTAATCAATCGAAAACCTCATCACTAATTATTAACTATTTCCCAATAATAAATGTATGTATTTATGCTACAATATTGAAGTGATAACATTACAACATGATAAAACTATTTATGAAACTAGATACTATTTACAACACTCTCTGAAATATACATAATATTATATTTAACTTCATGTAGAATTCCAGTACAAATGTTTTTTTTTGTTATCAATTTTTTAAAAGAATCTCTCATTCATTCTAAACTTTAACCATTAATACTGTTTAGAACTAAACAGATCCTGTATTAATTATTTATTTTAATTTTCTGCCATTACATATATCTTTATCCTCCTGTTCAACTGATCTGTCATATTGTGCAAAGCACTTTTTAATAGTTAAAAGTATAAAAAAGTATAATAATCATCACAGAACCAGAATTTTCACATACGTAAATTAACATTGTTCATATTAATGAGCTTTTACTGTATGTCAATATGGTAGCTTTATAAAGCCCATTAAAGAGTTAAATGAGTTTTATCTTCCTTTCTTTATCCTGTAACATAAAAAAGAAAGATAATATGTATAAACATACTTATGCATATTTATTATACAGTTTGCAATCTCACTACTCATGTTTCAGTTCCATTTTGAATGACCTACACACAATCCCAGAAGTGGATGGCTATGAGAGATGGCGAGAAACTGAATCCGCTGCACTTGGAGATTTAGTCCAGCGAAGACTTCACGCTTTGCAGAACCCCGCAGATTGCTCTAAAGCAAAAAAACTTGTGTGCACGCTCAATAAGGTAAAATGTCTTGATGTTAACCCAATTTGGAAGGGTGTTTTTTTACACCTGCGGACCGCTGGCGACGGGATTTGATAATTGTGTACATATAGTTTAGACCTTAATAAAGAGATTGGTACATAATATTTATATAAAAACATTAAGTTATTTCTTTTCTGACTTTGAAATTAGGCCAGTGCAGAAGGTAAAAATACACTTCCCGTCCTTAAGTATCAATCGACCAAACCGTCCTTAGGGTATTTGTGCACTACATGGAATTTTACCGTACGGCACTTCGATTAGCATATAAAATGGATGATTAGCTCGGATTAGCTTGTGCTTTTGTCTTTCTTTCTTCGGATCGGTGTGCTTGATCGGTGTGTGATCACGGTGCGCATAAATTCGATCACGCTAAACTATCATAGTCGCTTTTATTTTTCAAAACCGGACTGCCAGATGGTAAAATTCCATGTAGTGCACAAGCTACCTTAGGGTACTTGGGCACTGCACGGAATTTTGCTGTCCGGCAGTCCGGTTAGCAAGAAAAAACAGATGATTGGCTTGTGCACTTGTCCGTCTTTATCCGAATTGGTGCGCTCAATTGGTGTGCGATCATGGTGCGTGTAAACTCGATCATGCTAAACCTGCATAGTCGCTTTTATTTGAAAAAACTAGACTGCAGGACAGTAAAATTCTGTGAAGTGTACAAGCGCTCTTAGTGTGTTAAAATAAAGTGATGTTATTGCTTGTCAGTAAAACTTCATTTCTATCTAATTATCACTTCTTACTAGTTTTTTAATATATTTATTTAATGCTCAGGGCTGTGGTTATGGCTGCCAGTTACATCACGTAGTATACTGCTTCATACTGGCCTACGCTTCAGAGAGGACACTCATAATCCACTCCGTCGGCTGGAGGTACCACCGTGGCGGCTGGGAACAGATTTTCCATCCTGTCTCCGACACTTGCACCTCCCCTGATGGAGAGACAAGAGACGTATGGCCAGGTAATCTATGTTTACTACTATTGCATTTTTATTTCTCAATAATCAATGCTTTTTGCTAGAAATGTCAGAATAATGTGACATTATCTTAATCGTAAATTGCGTGATAGTAAAGTGATCAGAAAGAAACTTGCGGCCATTTTAACATCAATCTCCAGTCTCCAAGCGCTTACAATATTCTGCCTGTCTTACTTACAAAAGCATTTTAAATCATCTTTTGATTTGACTTTTGCTGCCTGTTTACTGTATATTGTATTACATTTATCAAAAAACAAATAACGTCATTTATATTTTTTAAATCATACAAATTAATGACTTGTTTACATGGATTTTTACCATTCCTGATGACCAAAACCGTATTATAACTAACAATGCAAAAATCATAAGCTGGGAAGCGGGCCTACAATTCTGTTTGTGGGTATGTGGTACGCAAACGTGGTACGCACACATATACACTCGTGTTTGTAGTATGGGTGTTGACTGGCAGATTACTATCTGAAAATGCAGATAGTTTATGGAAGCATCAAACCCTTAGAATTTAATAATAGCAATTATATTTAGGAAAATAGCAATATGTACAAAGGCTAATGACGCTTTGTATGGTTTATTACCTAAAACAGTGCTCAACTAGAAAAAATATTTAGACAAAATCGTTGTTGTTCATATAAAGTTGATAATGTTTTCATGACACAAAAATACTTAACTGAAATTTCAAATTTGTTTTTAATATCAGATAATACATATCCACAAATGAAGTCAGTAGTAAGGATAACTGGTGGGTTGTCAATACAACAATACCCCTGTTTACATTATGTTTTCACCATTCATTTTGAATCACCTGTGTCCTGAGCATGGAAATATGTTGGCACACTAGCGGCAGTAGAAATGATAATACAATGAAACTCCTATTTTACGTTTTTTAAGGGACTGATAAAATAAAACTTGAATGAAAGATCTAATACAACATTTTGAGTGTTTCCAAATACTTTTTCACAAAATCTGGATTATCTCCAATTACAGGAGTTACAGGAAGATCTAATTGTGTGGTATTGAAAAAAAAAATTAAAATTATATAGATGAGTTTTTTTGCATACGAAAACCTAAATGGAAATGTAAGTGATGGTATTGATTTCTTTTTTGTGAAAATCGCATAGTTGAGATTTTATCCATACGAAACCTAAATGAAGGGAACGTATAAATTGGGGGTATTGAGAAAAATACATTTAAACATTCGTAATGACTTAACAAATAAAACAGTAAAAACAGCATGTAAACAATAATTGCAAATAATGTAAAAAAGGACCATTACAGATGGAGTAAAAAATCAAATGTCGGGATATTTTTAATGTAAACTGGGGGGAAAAAATTTAAAAATTTCAAAAACATATCGGGGCTGAAATAATTGCACGCAATTGGCAGGAAAATGTTAAATCCGGGAACATAAAATCAGAGTATCACTGGTTTGTCTATTTGCAGGCAAGTGGTACACGCAAGTGCTGTCCGTCCCGGTGATCGACGCTCTGTCCCCGCGGCCGCCCTTCCTGCCGCTGGCCATCCCGGCGGACCTGGCCCCGCGCCTGCGCCGCCTCCACGGCGCCCCCGCCGCCTGGTGGCTCGGCCAGTTCCTCAAGTTCCTGCTGCGCCCGCAGCCCGCCACCGCCACCTTCCTCGACCAGGCCATCAAGAGGATGGGCTTCCACGGGCCCATCGTGGGGTATGTTGAACCCTTAAACTACACGCTGTTAATAATAATAATTAATTATGAAAATATATATAGCGCCATATTCATGAAATACTACCTCAAGGGTAAGAAAGAGTAGAAAATAATGAGCTTACTGGAGTAGTTCTCATAGTGAGATTCAAATTATTTTTAGATAATTTTTATTTGATTTCTCTAAATAAAACATTCAAATTAACCAAGCCTGCTCAAGTAAGGGGACTGAAATCCCCCCATATATTAATTATAATATGATAATTTTAGTATTACAAGAGCTACTTACTCCATATTTTTTGTAATCTCAAAAATTATATTTAAAAAAATTCCCTTTTTTATTTTTATAATTTCATATTGTTAAATGTTTCAAAATATTGTTTTTTTTTTAAAAGCACAAACTGACAGTACCACGAGATTCAAATATGTACATACTTAGTTATCAGCATTCTTTCATTAATGCTTTTACCCACCGCTGTTATGTATCACTGGATAAGATGCGAGGAGTTGATATGTTATTTTCTTGAAGGGTTCACATTCGGCGCACAGATAAGGTTGGAACGGAAGCAGCTTTCCACCCATTGGATGAATACATGACACACGTGGATGAATATTTCACCCGACTAGAGATGGTTCAAAAGGTTGATAAAAGGCGCATTTATCTCGCTTCTGATGATCCAAAAGTAAGACTATTAACTGAATATATTTATACTATATTTATATTATGTATACGTGAGAGAAATGCTGGCATGCTTAGTGTGTATATTTGTATTTATATTTAGTACTATTTTTATGTATGAGACTTGTGTTAGATTCAGCAACACTAACTTGGGACTGCAACCTGATTCTAATAAAACTAATAAATCACATCTAAAGCATCCTGAAGACAGTAAATAAAATTAGTAATATTTACTGATTTATCACTGATGCTTATTTTGACTTGACCAATTAATCTTTTACAGTCGCAATTGAGGTCTTGGCCATTAGCGATTTTTCGTGGACAGTGGATGATGTGTGGCGAATTTCGAGTTACTTAAATATTGTCAATTTCACATTAAAAGGTGATTAGTTTTTTTGTTTGCTTATTATGTATGTTTTTTTTTCTTCTAGGTTATTTCGGAAGCAATTAAGAAATATCCCACGTATGATGTTTTAGGAGATACAAATGTAGCAAAAACAGCCGCCGTGTCCACAAGATATAGTGACAATTCATTGCACGGAATCATTTTGGATATTCACCTTCTCAGTCGCAGTGATTTCTTAGTCTGTACATTCAGTAGTCAGGTACAATAATTGTTTAATTTTCAATATTATATATTGCGAATGTATTCTGTCACTAAAAAGCTGATATTCACCCTCTGTATCCTGCCCTCATCCAGCTAAAATCATATATTTTTTAGTTAATTACTACCACTCAGGGCTCATGTGCAAAATCACCCAAAGCAAAAGGAATTGCATTTGTTACATTTAAGGACATTTTCCAAAATAATTACCAGAACAATTCACAGTATCTGCTCGTAGAATATTTTTACACCATATTTTCCACCGATCTATCACAAATCCACACACATATAAATTAATTAAATTTAATTATAGTATGATCATCTATTTCTTACTACTTATCCACCTTATTTCGATACAAATTTTCTTGACCAATATTAGTTAAATTATACAATTGTAACAGTAACACAACAAATTTTGACCTTAAGCAGATTTATTTTCTAGATAAAATAGTTTTACATTACATTAAAATTAATATTGAATTAATAAACAGAATCCAAGAACCCCACCATTATTAGATTTATTAATTTGTATCTCTCCCCTTGGCAGGTGTGCAGGGCAGCCTACGAGATCATGCAGTCATTGCATGTGGATGCGTCGGATCGCTTTGTGTCCCTAGACGACATCTACTATTTTGGTGGGCAGAACGCCCACAATGTGCAGGCGGTGCTGCCACACGACCCTCCCCCCCAGAGTCCCCAGGAGATGCAGCTCCGGGTGGGAGACAACGTCGGGATAGCTGGCAACCACTGGAACGGTTACAGCAAAGGCATGAATAAGAGGACCAATCAGGTACATTATGTGCACTGGTCTTGTTTTGCTGAATAAGTCAGTTTTGCTACTACTCTACTGCTACCATCACGGCGTTTCCCTACAGGTGTAGGCAGAGAGGATGAAATGCCACACTCTTCTATCCTTAAGGCGGAGACTGACCGGAGCATTTCGTCGTAACAAAACAACGTAACATCGCTCGCGGCGAGCATGTTACTATATGACGTTACGGCATTGCTGACTGACCGCGATCAGTGCTCGCTAGTGGCCTTGTGCTCAGTGTTGCCATATGTCACACCAAAAAATCAGAAAATCTGAATCAATAACCCAAAATCTGTATGAATCTTTGCAACATTGCATTCGTACTGTAGTTAAAATGTCGGACGACGAAGATGTGATTCTTGGTTCTGTGATTTCAATAAATTACTGCTTACTCCAAATCAAGAAAAAAAATATACAGTGCCAATCCTTACAAATTCCCCGCAGTTTGGGGAATTTCCCACAGATTGGCAACCCTGTACTAACCTAAAATTGCATCCGACTTCGGATGGAGCATTCGGAACGAGCGGCAAACAGCTCGGCTCGGTGTACTGACTGCCTGAATGCTCGCATCGTAATATGTTACGTTACGACGAAATGCTCCGGTCAGTCTCCGCCTTTACATATACTCCTCACTTCCTTCACAGCCATACATCTAGTCATACATGCCCTCCGATTATGCAGACTTTTGACACCACCAGATTTTAGGCTCTGGTTGATCTGATTGTGCCAAGTCTTTTTCGGCCGTCCTTGTTCTGTTCTCCTCACATTCGCCAATATACATTCTTAGTCATTCTCTCGCTATCTCTCCTCACATTCGCCACATATACATTCTTAGTCATTCTCTCGCTATCTAATCGCTCCACATTTCCATACCACCTTAAAGAACTCTTGTTAATCTTTTAAATTATCCTTAATTCAGCCTTACATTCAAGACCAAAGTTGAGTTGGATGTACATGAGTCCCCTGACCTGATCTTAAGATGATTCTAGCAAAAATCCGCAATATGGCAAAGTTGAATAAAAATGTACGATTGGCCTTTAAAATTGTATTAGCGAGTGTTTTTGCCTAGAATTTTCACTCATGAATTACATGAAATTATAGTAACTTTAAACATAAAGAGTGAATCCACTCACGAGTAGGCATAGACTATGAAACTTAAAAAGTTGAAGCCTGAGTAGGGTCATGATAAGCGGAGTTGCATAAGCCGTAGCTAGATTACAGAGTCACTTGGACGTTAGGTAATTTAAAAAAAAAAATGTATTCTATAACTGTTTTTTTTTCTTCATTTTAGGTGGGCCTTTTCCCATCATTCAAGACAGTGGATAAACTAAACGATGTTGAGTTTCCTACATACACTGGAGTTCCCCTGGTACAAGCACAATAGTTCGTTTAAATTAATTTAACTCGGCGAAGACAATTTACCTATGTTGAGTACAATTTGTGATAAAAAATATTAGTAAATAGTGACTATTTTCTAGTTGATGATATTAAGTGGATATAATCTACATCTCAAAGATTAACGGAGATTTCAACTTTAACGTGTTGTAAAAATTCAGAGTAATATATTCTTTTTTTATAGATTTTAGGACACACAAACCGCGATCAAATTAGAGGAAAGTATTTTTTTCAAATGTTATTTTTTGGTTAACACAATTTTTGTTAACCGTTATTTATTTTAATTACTTTCTGAACATCAATAAGGTAACTGAAAACCCTCAAATGTTTTTTTTTTGTATAATCTTAACGATTCATAGGTTATTATTTATTTATTTGGCATTAACTTTGTGGAATAACATGATGAATAAAATATAAAAATAAAACACTTGTATAAGACTACTTTTTGAGTTTATTAATGTAAACATGACTAATTTTGAAAACCACTGATGTTTTCATACAACAGGCTTATTTTTTTTTATCTATTAATGAGAACATTCTACATAGTTCTCAAAACTAGTCATATTTACATTAATAAACTTAAGAAATTGGTCTTATATAAGTGTTTTATTATTATATTTAAAATTATAGTTAATTCTGAGTTAGCACTTATTGGTCCAGTTCGGAATTGAACCAAAGACATTGCACATCCCATCACGCATTCTTTATAAAATGCTAAACATATACATAGAATGTTTAGCATTTTATAAAGAAGGCTAATGAATTTGGTAATTGAATTAAAAAATTGGAAACAACATAGTTCCATAAAATTACGATTAAGAACTGTACTGAATATATTTGGAATGGTCATTTTTTTATCATTAGGTAGATAGGGTAACCAGAGTGTCTTTGCTCCCAAATTCTTAAGCATCCTATTATTTTACATCAAAGATGATTTTATTTTTATTTTCCTTGTTGAGTCAACACGCGCAAGCTGTTTTTGATGTAAATTTTTATGTTTTTATTTTTTTTTCCTGACTGCATAACTTTTTATAAATAATATTTAATTATCACATTTTTTTAGCTGTATATAAATGTCTAAAACAGGTTATTTTACCTTATGTCTAGCCAAAATATAAATTGAATTCTAATGTATCATTTGTTACACTCTAACATATAAGTAATTTTGCAAGTGGGCAAATGACTAGCATAAATGTGTGAATTTCTTTTAACTCTTTTTTATCTCAAATTAACAGAATATCCAACAACAACAAAAAAGTATATTTATACAGTGAAAGATTTGGTTGCTGAGCAATACTGACTGAACTGACCTTACAGGGTCAATGACCACGTCTTTACCCTACCTTCCCAAAGTCTTACTGAACAGTAAATTGAAATTGTCATCACTCTGAACACTAAAAAAATACAAATATCTGTTTACAAAAATTTGCATTATACAGTCCCTTGCTACTATCGCAGAATTAATTTTGATGGAAATAGATTTGTTTCATTTCTCAATTAAGTATAAATTATAGTTACTAATGGAGGCTATGTAAATTATTTATAAAATATGTATGGTATGGTGTTCTCAAATAGAAAGAATCTCAAATATTATAATAAAACAGCAACTTTTTCCACTTTTATTTTATTTGACCAGTGACCTGGTCACGGTCAAATAAAATAAATGTGGAAAACTAAAAAGTTGTTGTTTTATTCTGTAAAATGCAGTTCTACCAAGAAATGTCAGTACAAAACTGAAATATCAAATATTGATATAATTTTAATTTTATTTATTTCCTCCAAGTATTAAAGATTAATTTCTACAATTACCAGAACAATGAGTATATACAGAATTGGGATATTTTATAAATTAAGTATTTGTTTAAATGTAAATATGGATTAAATTTAATTATGATATTATCGGCACACTTAAATATTTGTTTGCCTCCTAGTCTTATATAAATGATAAATTTTGCTGATTGATAATTACTTGTATTTCATAATTATTTTTTTGTTATGTATAAAATACAAGACCCTTGGTTTACAGGGATGGATGATGAAAAAATATTCCGGTAGGACAAATTTCCCAGTTAATTTAAAATATTTCAAAATTACAATTTTATAAATATCAACATATTGCCTGTCTATAACCGGAGTCCGGATTTTTAAACATCCTAGTTAGGGCGCTTCGTAATCAAAATGATTCAAGTAAATCAAGAGTCTTCTGTATTTATACATAACTATTTTAAATCCTTAATTTTAGGCTAAATAAATATTTAGAAGATCTGCGGCTTATAATAAAGTGCCATTACTTTCAGGGCTTACCAAACATTTTAGCCATATATGTAAATCTGATATTTTTATATGCACTAGTGCATTATTCTGGATTTTCACCAAAATCCGTTTTATTTCACATTCATTTGTTTTTTTTGCCACTGTGTATATTTTTATGGATAAGTAAAATACATATCGCTCACTCCTTTCAACGTCTTAAATCAAAATACTTGATTTTTCAGGAGATCGTTTTTAAAGTTTAAGAATATTATAAAATGTATTAAAAATTAATATCAAGCCACTTATTGAACTTTTTACTGTGCAACAAATCTTTTTAGGTAAAACCTGAAGGTTTTTTTTTTCTCTATTTGAAATATATTTAGTATATTTAAAAAATAATTAAACAATACAATTTCTTCAAAATGAAAAAACAACATTTTCTGCCCTGTTGCGGGTAAATATTAAGTTAAAAATATGTCGCTTTTGCTTGGATATAGTACATTTTCTGGGCATTCCGAAAACATGCACAACTGAAAATTGACGATATTTGATATATGACCTTGTTGAAAGGAGTGAGTGATATGTATAATCTTAAGTATTGAAGTAATGCCAGTTTTATTTTTTAATTGCCTTATTACATACATATATGGAACATTGATCATATTAACAAATGTATTTTTTGTTCCACTGCAATTAAAACTTTCATCAATCAAAAATAATAAAATTTGTTTGGTTTATTTAATAACTGTTTAAAACAAATTAAGATGGAGTTTCGTATACATTTTAAAAACGGTTACTTTTACGAAAATTTAATCAGTTAGAAACTAAAATTAAAACCTTTTCTTTAAAACAGCTATATACTTTGATTTATTTAGGAGGGAAAATTATTTTTAGTATAACAATACCAGCTAAAATGTGGTTTTAAATCCATAATAAAATAGATATTAATAATGTGCGCATTAAAACAATGTAGTCAAATTGTCCTTTTACTTTTTTGTTGTTATTATTAAATGCATATATATTCTTATATTTTTCGACTCCTTAATTTTGAGATTATTTTTGTTTAAATATAATTATTTGCTCGCAGTAACATTTTTTCTCATATGCTTTTGTTTATTTA
The DNA here is from genome assembly GCF_059751285.1 of Brachycentrus maculatus. NCBI lineage: Eukaryota > Metazoa > Arthropoda > Insecta > Trichoptera > Brachycentridae > Brachycentrus > Brachycentrus maculatus. The sequence goes on from NW_028280927.1 coordinate 571,919, forward strand.
TTTTAAAGACTATTTTTTTTATCTAACAATTATTCTATATACAAATAATTTATTTGGATTTTTTTTATTATGTACCTTTTAATGATAAATTTGTTGCTAATTCCAATATTATGTATGAACAACACTCAAACTATTTTTGTATCAAAAACTATAGATTTATAGCACAATTATTTGTCATAATAAAATGGATTATCGATGCTTTTGTCATGTAATAATAATGTATAGTGAATTTATACACTACATAGTAATGTGTCAAATAGCAAACATACACACAATTCACTTTGGGAAATGTAATATGATGAGACTGTTCTATTGATGATTAAAGATTTGTAATATTGATTAATTAAAAATGGATGCAGAAGTATACAATTTTCATTCAAACCAAGTATATTGACTATTATCAGTTAAAAAGAATATCAGATTCAACATGCATACTCTACATATAAATTATTATATTAAAATTTGGTTTGCGTTTATAAAACTTTAAAAAATCACTTAACACATTTATTTGAAAATTTTCTGTAAAACGGTATGTTGGCATTATATGAATCATTGTGTGTATGTTTTTATTAAGTTAGTACTGTTAATACTGTTAAAACTAGTGGAGAAAAAACCACTCCTTAATTCCCACTTCCAGCACTAAATACTCGGAACAGTGTCTGCAAACTCCGCAGTAGCAGTACTGTTTGCAGACCATAGATCGCAAGGCAACCACTGAATCTCTTGACTAGACGGGTACATAAGCCACACTTGGCATGATTACGATTTTGACGTAATGATTAGTTACAAAATATTTTTTTATTATCTATTGGAACAAAGAATGTAATTATATATTTAATTTTTTTAACCTAACAATTGATAATTTATGCCTAATGATAGCATACCTAGGAAGGGTTGCCATGTACATATGATTATTTGTGTGTATATATTTTACAAATCCATTGCTCATGAATAAAACATTAAAAAAATGTATCATTCCAGTCCAATTGAAAAAAAAATCCAGAGGGCATAAAACAAGACATTCTTCACTTATTATTAAGGCTTTTCATGTGCAGATCAGAAATATAATATGTAAGAATTTATTTTTATACATAACATCAATCTTTTATTTCACTTTTGAGTTCTGATTCACAAATAGTGGCAAAGTTAGTGCATTGACAATATGTTTATAATTCTGTATAAATTGTATTTTTTTTCTTGTATAAGTAAAAGCTCGTCAAACTAAAATTTATTTGGCCAAAATTCGAAAAATATTTTATTTTAAAAACCACCGAATAAAACAACAAGATAAAAATCCTTTTCCAGATGTTCGGCTTGATCTGTATGTGACCAATGTTAATAGGCCAATGGATTCTGTACAATCCAATAAATACAAATTGTATTTCTGCGTATATGTGGAACACACAGTGTATACTCAATGGAATATAAAACTTTTGGATGTGATAAATTCTATATCGTAACTGCAGCAGTTGGTAGAATTCCATTTTGAATTGTTGGGTAAAATGTATCCAAAATTAATCACAGTTATTGGATTGAATTCTACTTTTATTTACATATATATATGATAATATGTGACGTGTTTCGTCTTATTAGTTATTACAGAGTGTTGGATAATGTCTTTATAACAAAATTTTGAGTGTGTTTGAAGAAAATAGAAGAAAACTTATCCACACAAAATCCATAATGTTTCAAAATTGGTTCATATATATATATATAGAACTTGAGTAGTGTGGTTGTCAATAATGGGTAGAATTGGTGAATGTTACACGTGTGTAAAGTGATCACTTAAACCCACCTATGTCGGTCGTCAACCCCATAAATGCCCAGACTTCCATATTCTTCTTCATCTTTGATGTCTATAAAAATAATATGTCTTAATAAGACAAAACGCGTCACATATTATCATATATGTATATGTAAATAAAAGTAGAATTATTAAGTTCAATCCAATAACCGTGTTTAAATTTTGGATATATTACCCAACAATTTAGTGATAAATTTTGCTCGATAGTCAAATTATGTGTTCTGTTTGACCATCTTTTGTAGACTAAGCCCGGACGCCAAATATGCTGACAATAGAGAAACTGATGTACGACAATATTCCTACAGAAAATAGTTTTTGTTGACAAAATAATGTACTAACTTAATGAAATTGTTTATCTGAATCATTTGATAAAAAATCTGATAATTTTCCAATTTTTTAAAATAGTTTTTTCGCGTCATTTAATTTCGAATTTTGGACGATATAATAATTAAAATTTTCGATTGTCGAAAAGTTATATATCAAAAATTTATTATAAAATTTTATTATAAATTTTTCTAAATATTCACAAAAATTTTACTGCCTTCGTTTAAATTTGTGTTAAATACCTTTAACTTATCATAAAAAAAAGATTTGGGAAGTTATACCGAGCAGTAGAAGACTTTCTCTAAAGTGATCACCAACAACTGGGGCATCTAAAATGGTACTGGAAGAAGTTTTTTTTTTACACAAAGTAAATTTAATTCCAAAATGTTATGTATGTGCATAATAAAATGTAAACCAAGATGTACCTTTCATTAGAATCATAATACATAATTAACCACATGTATTTTCTTTAATTTTACCATCAATTTGTATTTTTTCTTAAATATATTCCCTACTATTTTTTTATTTTATTTTTCTCCTTAACTTTGTATAAATTCACAAAACAACTGTCTCAAATTAAATCATAAATTCACATTTAACACGTTTTATCATATAAACTATTGTATTTAATATTTAACTATGCATATAAAAAAAAAACTTTTTTATAAATATATTTGGAGTGATCAGATTGTTGATTATTTCTATAATATATAACCTCAATCCTGTTTTTTTGTAGGGTCCTGCAATATTTTAAACCTTAACACTAAAATATATTATTATTTTTGTTTTAACCCTAATCTTGGCATGGATAAAAGTAAGCATTGAAAAGAAAATAAATATCTTATAACATCTTAAAAATATCTAATGATTTCAAAATCACATATAACTTCTATGAAGTCATATCTATAATATCATATAAATTACATTCATAACACATCAGTTACAATATTTTTAACCTTTACAAATAAACATTTATTCCTAAAATGTCTGTTTATCTATCTAATAATGGTAAAAATGAGCTATGCACTTTCTGTTGACAGCCATCTTGCTTAAGTTTTGTAATTAATTGATAGATGGCTCTATTGATTTTAATACTCAAAAATATGCTAATGTGGTTTTGATTAAAACCTTCAACCACAACTTAGTTGCATCTGAGAAATGAAAATGCAATTTTCCTGGTAGAATACATCGAATCAAGAGAAGGGTTGACTAAATAACTACATTTATTATTGTTTTTATCAATGCGGTAGTATTTTCAAGAGAATATGCAGGGCCCTCCCTATTTTATTACATGTATTTTTAAACTATTGTGGTTATAGTTCATTTTTAAATGCACTTAATAAATATATGCATGAATCTCATATTTAAAATTTCTAGGTATGTGTGTTTCGGTAATTGGGGAGTGCATTAAAAAGTATTTTTTCAACATACCTGTTTTATTTTTTTTTCTCCCAATTCCTAGACTTTTTAGGTACTATCATGTTCTGCTAGTGACCAAATAAGTTCAAACAATTTTTTTAATGAAAAAAAAGCTTTAGAAGTTTTTCTAAAGTAAGTGATGAAGATGTTTTTTTTATAGATTTTTTTGACGAGGGAATATGCAAGTCACGACATGTTATTGGTCAGTTTATGTGATCACTTTATACAGTTTGTGACATTTACCATTCTTCTCATAATTTCACCTCAATCTATTGTTTGTATATATATATATATATATATATATATATATATATATATATATATATATATATATATATATATATATATATATGTATATGTATATATATATATATATATATATATATATATATATATATATATATATATATTTATATATATATATTAATATATATATATATATATATATATATATATATATATATATATATATATATATATATATATATATATATATATATATATATATATATATATATATATATATATATATATATATATATATATATGTATAAATAAATTCGCAACTGATGCACTACACCACTGCTTGTTTACACTGAGATACTAAAGTATGCCGCAAGTTTCTAGTTCACACCAGTCCGCTTACAGTTATGCACTCTCCGTCATTTTTATTTCTCTCTTTGAGGAAAGTAGGTCTCGAGTGACATACCCATGGGTCATCAAGCGAAAACTTTACACTCCATCAAACTTTTTAAAAATCTTTTCCCTAATATTAGTCACCAACTTATCATTAAGGAGGTGTTGACTACTTGGTGTAATACCGACTTCAAGGGGGGTCGAGATCGTTCAAACAATGAGGGCTTCATGTTAGATCTTCGTTCGAACCAGGTGTGACGCCGTAATGAAAAATGGATCTACTTTAACATACTCAACCTATAAAAAATTGTATTGAACTCGTTTTGTGTTTATAACAACCGATATAATCAATATTTTCATTCATCATTTTCTTTTGTAAAATTCACCTTCGTAAAAGCGTTGTTTTCGTAAGTTGGTAATGAATGACGTCACAGAAACGATAGACTTATTTTAATATTGGTGATATTACTCAATTATTGACGGCTCTATTTGTTGATGTCTATGAAATATACATAGTCTTATCCTTTTCATACGCCTTTTTTGAAATTTTTATAAACATATTTCAACACCTGTTGGCATGTGTTTTTTTAAATGAATATATTTTTCAATAAAATAAAACATTAAAATTGCCCTTTGGGCGAAATTTTATCCTCTAAGTGACACGCGATAAACATCGTTAGAGGGTGCCATGGAGGCAAATGCCGGTGAATTAGTGATTTAAAAAAATATATATAATTTCAGGAGCTTTAATTCATTCATGGATTTAAAATAAAGATAGTCTCAGCCTTTGCCTGCACATTTAAGATTTTTAACGTTCTATCTTTACTTTAGATGTAGGTATTGATTTTGTTATATATATATATATATATATATATATATATATATATATATATATATATATATATATATATATATATATATATATATATATATATATATATATATATATATATATATATATATATATATATATATATATATATATATATATATATATATATATATATATATAAATATATATATATATATATATATATATATATATATATATATATATATATATATATATATATATATATATATATATATATATATATATATATATATATATATATATATATATATATACATATATATTATTTATTAATTCGGCATTAACTTTGTGGAATGACATGATTATTTTATTAAAATTAAACACTTGAATTATCCACTTTATCGAGTTTTATTTTTATTTACGACTAGTTTCGAAAACGACAATTGTTTTCATCTTCTGGTACAAATTAAAACATATATTTACAAATATTATATTATGGACCCGTAGTTTTTAAGCCCTGCCGAGAGCAAACGCCTCCAAATTCGCGATTTGTTACTTCCACTAAATAATTAATATCGGCGTCAACTAACATTACTTAGCATTCAATTCGGGAATGTGTTAATATATAATACAAACACACACACAAAAACACTCTCATATAAATGTATATGTCTTATATTTCGTAATATTATATATGCGTTTAATGCTTCAAACACTGCTCTTAAAAAATACGGGTAAATGCCTTTATTTTCTGGGTTTGAATTGCAGTGAAAAGTTCACTAAAAGCTAACGACTTTACTCAGAGTGTGGGAAAACTTTTATTATTTTTGGAAACTTTTATTACCAGCTGTCGATCAATACTATCAGGGAATTTATGATACTTAAAGGATAATTCATGAATATTAGTTTTTTTTATCAAATGGAAATAAATGTGTCATCTACAATACGTTGTTAAGGCGTTAACTTCCCAAAGGAAACCCAGCCATGGCGTGATTTTTTTAGCTACTGAGGGATGTTATCTTTATTTTCAAAATTGTTTTGATCATTTTGAGTACAAAATAGCTGAATTATTTTAGTAGCAATATGTGAAAGCAAATTGATCGATAAATCACGAATTACGGTTGGAAATTAGCGGAGGAACAATTATTTAAAATACTTGAAAGTGGTCAGTTCTAGAGTAGGAATAATCGGCGGGTATATATGAGGACACAAATGAACGTGGAAGAAGGAAGGAATGATTACAAAGACAGATAAATACTACTAAATTTGGAATAAGGTCCTTAAATTATATTGCCAATACCCAAATTAACCAGCTGCCTGACATATATAAAATAAAACCCATTCGGGGATCCAAAATAAATGATCTGAGAAGTTACTTTATGGAAAGATACATACTTTATGGAAAGATTAGTCATATTTTCTTATTTTGTTTTTACCTTATGTTTTTTATATTTTCTCATTTGTTATATTTTCTCATTATTATATTTTCTCATTTGTTTATTTTAAATATGCTTCTTACCTCGTGTTTTCTCATTTAATTCTTTTGAATATGCTTCTTGTGCCTATTTATTATAGTATACTTACCTGTTTATTGTTTTATATTTTGCCATGTATTAGTTTTGGTTATTTAAAAAAAATCTTTTTTGTTACTTTACTATTTGTGTTCTAGTCTTGTTAACCTTAATCCCATATCCCAAAATGAGAAAATAGAAATTACTCACCGGGAATATTATATGTTTATTTAATTTATGTATGTAATATGTCTTGAAATAAATAATAAATAAATAAATAATGAATAAATAAATAATAAATAAAGAGTGGTGTGGCGTTCGATTCTCTCTGCCAATCAGTTAGTCAGTTAGTTTTTTCAATGCAATCATTATCTAGTTGCGGTGTCTGCACTACGTATTTATGGTTTGTTTTTATTTGGTAGTATTAGGGACCGCATATTTTCATCACAGAGTATTATTAATATATGAATATGAAGCGAGGAGAAATGAGGTGAACAGGTAGCATGATCCAAACTTTCTCGACCTGTTGGCACCGGAATACTAAACAGTTAGCTATCTCTTATTCACACAACTTCTGATGGTGGCTGGTGACTAATGTTTCTATGAAGTTGGGTTCGAGTACAGGTTAACTGAGACATCTGAGAGGAAAATGATCGTACAATCATAAAATGAGCATATCCGATGTTATTGAGAAATTTACAGCATTTTTTCTTCATTCTATTAATTTATTTGTTAAAAATAAAACCGTACATATATAAACATACAAACGTTCATATACTATAAATAGTTTTTTTTAAAAGTTTTTTTGCAGAAGCTCACCAAGCCACCTTATGTCTATTGTGATTGTAGAATAATAAAATGAGCATATCCAATACTAGTAGGAAAAGTGGTTTTCTTGTTTTTCAGTTCTTCATTTATTTATTTTTTAAATATAACCGCTCATCAATCAAGAGTCAATCACTGGCGCTAAGAAATATTTTTTGGGTGAAATAAATATTTATAAACATTCAACATGCAAATATTGTATCTTATAGATTTGACGTTTACTTTTTAGAACTCCATTTCAATTATAATTTTAATTTTAATTCATACAAAAAACGCCGCATCCCAAAGGATTTTAAACCTGGAAGTTTAATATATTGACTCGTTAAAAATGACTAACTGCATTGGTGTTTATTTTTGTTGCCAAGCAAAAGTGACTTAAATGGCCCTCCTGAGCATTTTATGTTTTGGTAGTTGGTCACTTTCTCCTGTACGACTACGATATATTCGAATATAGGGACCCTCAGTCCATTTAATCTTCACAGTAGTTTGAAAATGCCATAACAAGGCAAAACAATTGTCACATATCGCTCACTCCTTTCAAGAACGTCATAAATCAAAAATCGTCAATTTTCAGTTGTGCATGTTTTCGGAATGCCCAGAAAATATACTATATCCCAGCAAAAGCGGCATATTTTTAACTTAATATTTACCCGCTACAGGGCAGAATGTGTTATTTTTGCATTTTGAAGAAAATATTTTTCAAATGGAGAAAGAACCTTCAGGTTTTACCTAAACCGATCTGTAGCACAGTAAAAAGTTCAATAAGTGGCTTGATATTTTTAATACATTGTATTATATTTTTAAACTTTAAAAACGTTCTTCTGAATTTTTTTTTTGTTGATTTATGACGTTCTTGAAAGGAGTGAGCGACATGTCATTTTTAAATGTTTTTAATAATAATGAAATACAATTAAGTAGACTCTTAAAATCAATGTTTTTTTTTAATATTAAAGATATAAATATTGTAATGTCTTTCTTCTTTCTGTTCGCCCTGTTATTATTACATATACGCACCAACATCAATAACGTGACCGCTAGAACTGCCAGACTGGTTCGGTTCCCGACTCCCAAGTTCATTGCCTCTGCCTCATCTCTTCAGTCATCGCGGAACGGTGCTTCCAACGCTCACATCTTCACCCCTCTCGCTTCAACCTTCAATGTCAACGGTGCTTAAAATCACCTCTCAAACACGGTTCAAATCGAGCGAAACTCTTACTAAGTGCACTCCATTGCAATAAGTTCCTCTGCGTTTGATTAATCGGGTCAATTGTTGTTTCAGTACGCAGTTTCCGGGTATTTTTAGTGGCGAAATGAATTGTACATTAACTAAATATTTAGTGTAATAAATGAATTGTTAACATGTTTAAAAATTATTTATTTTTGTTTTGTTTGCTGGTGATTGTGCCCTCTGTGTGGCCAGCTAAGTTTGTACCTAAATGGAAAAAGCAGGTACGTGTTGTTCAATTATTTTATTTTTCGTAAATAAATTCATTTATCGTAAATATATAATATTATCATAAAAAATATATTTTCGGTTTTATACGAGAACTTCATTGTGTATTATTTACTCTCTCTATCCCTTTTATTATTATTCTCTCTGTCTCCCCCTAAACTCCTTTCCTATTATCTATATGAGTTTTATATGTTGAATTTAATACATGTACTATCTGCCCACTAATCCAAACAGTTTAAAAACCCTTGACCTTGACCATATATACTAGTTTACTTTTATAAAGATAATGCTTTAAAAAAACTTAACTAAAATGTATATATCTTTTGTACAAGAAATATGAGAAATTACAATATTTAAAAAAAAAAATTAAATAGCATAAAATTTGGTATATTCAATTTGAAAAGATCCGATTGATTTGAATTTTCATTAAGTGGATAGTTTTTAGTACCTATTACGAGTATTAGTTTTGAGAAAGGAGCTATCTAGTTACATGCATACATGTAAATAATAAGATATCAAAGAAAATGCGAGAAAAAAATTAAGTAGCAGTATTAATTTTGACTAAATTTTAACCAAACATTTTTTAAAACCTTTTTTAATAATTTTATTTTAGGTAAATAAAAACATTTTTTTATATTTTATTAATTTTTATATTAATAAAATATTATTTCGGTCCGTAATGTTTCCAATAATATTTGTAGCACCATACCATATTTTATGGCAACGCATAACTTTCATTTTATTTTCACTTATTGTTTATCAATATGGATGTCACGATTGTAATGATAAAAATATACATATATTATTCAAATGAGCTACCAAAACGTGTTGTCTTGTAAGACTTCCTCCAATCCATGTCTGCACCTAAGTGCTGTACGAGTATAGGACGGTGCACCAAAACGACATGATTTCAGTTTTAAATTCCCTTTCTTTTTAACTAGATGTGTAATATATTTAACCCTAGATTACTAAACTATCCTGCGAGTGACGTTGTTACTAAACATTCGTAAAAAAACGACATAGAAATAAAACGGGAATAAATATGATAATCGAAATGTTTTATTACTTAAAAAATAATAGTAATACTTTTATAATTTATATTTGAAGCACTAACTTTGTGATTTTCCATTTTATAATTAAAATGTAACTTTGTTTTAAAATCAATATAAATATTATATTATAACTTAATTATAGTGTCTACCGGTTTCGAAGCTAACCGCTTCTTTATCAAGACTGATTAATACTGATTAATCAGTCTTCATAAAGAAGCGGTTAGCTTCGAAACCGGTAGACATTGTAATTAAGTTATAATATAATATTTATAGTGATTTTAAAACAATGTTACATTTTAATTATAGTAATATTTTTGGTTTTGTAAGATCACGTAATAAGGGGAAAAGTGTATTAGAAAGGTACTGTGAAGCAGGAGACATAGGAATTGTCATTTTGTCGTCGTAATTTTTACAATAGTTTAGTATTATAAGGTTAATGGGATATAGATTACTCAAGTGATACAGCTCAGGATAAAAGACGTACTGCTATTTGTTCAAAGAATAGGAGAATAGTACCAATCAAAAGCACTCGAGGTTGGATACCAGTACTCGTACAAGTTGTGCAAATCAGAGAACAAATATTTAAATTCCTTGAAGATGACGTCTACTGCAAAACTAAACGCAGTGTAATATTTGGCGATAATTATCATCAAAATACCAATAAAATTAAAGCGGTTGTTTTAAAAATTCTTTTGACAAAGAACGGTTTTTTGCATAAGCAAATAAATTGAATTTTCCTATGTGTAGATGTAAAAGCGTATATAATTAATTTTGAAAAAATAACAGTATATTGATGAAGTCAAACAAAATAAAAAATTGCAAATATATCCCCTCATCTAGCCCACCTACCTACATATATATTATAAACATATATTTTAATCATCTTTGAAAATTGAATATTTGGTTGTCACTTTAATCATATTATTCTTTGTTTTTTCAACACATTTGGTGTTGCGAAGAATAGAGTGTGAAATCACCATTCTGACTAGAGTATGAATCCACCATTCTAACTACAATTATGTGATTTTTTACATAATTCAAGTAAAATACAAATTTTCCCGGTAGTATTTTTTCTCTGATTTTTAAATCGTTTCGTTTTTCTATGATACAATTTGCAAAAAAAAAATATACTGCATTTATCTTTTTTTTCTAAAACATAAGGAATTTTCCACACGAATAACATTCCGTAATTACTTTATTTTTAATGTCATTACTTGATTCACCTATACCTATTTATTTTTTTAATTAATTGTGATACGTGTTTCTATGCACTGCGCATCATTTTTGCGGTGTTTGAATATGATGAAGAATGCAATTGAAACACATGTAGCAATAGATTTTAAGAAATAGTGGTATTTACCGAGTAAAACTATATTTTAATAAGTAAGGTAGATCTAATCTTCCAGTTGGTTTATGTTGTGAAAAAATATTTCCAGGCTTGTGAGATTCCGGCTTCTCAGAGTGAATACAGTCACTACAAATGTAACGAAGATGGCGAACTGAAGTGTCTTCCTGGATGGCAAGGGGACCTCTGTGACGTCCCAATCTGCAAACGGGGCTGCGACCCTCTCAATGGTAAAATCCCCTTGCTACAAAATATTTATATAATTTTTTTTATTGTGGATCAAATATGACAAACATATATGATAGTGGCGTTGGAGAAATTGTACAATATATTGTAATGAGAATAGAACAAGAAGATGAAGAAGAAAAACGTTATCCAAATAAACAAAATCGTTTGGGTATTAATAAAGTTTGATTACAAAGGTTTGTAATATGCATACCACGACTATATTATTTGTTGATTTGGTATTAATTTTGTGGAATGACAAGTTGATTATTAAAAATTAAACACTTGTATTAGACCACTAATTAAGTTTTATTTCATATTATTTTTTGACATCTCATCAAAGATGAAGAAGAATATGGAAGTCTGGGCATTTACGGGGCTGACGACCGTCATAGGCTGGTTTAAGTGATCACTTTACACACGTGTAACTTTCACCAATTCTACCCATTATTGACAACCACACTACTCAAATTCTTGGAAGTTCTATTTATATGAACCAATTTAGAAACCTTGTTCATGAATCACTAGAACTTCACTAGAGACATCTATTGGTGAGATGTAAAGAAGCTCTTTATTAAGCAGAAACTCTTATATTAGTATGTGAGATCCGAATCCTGGATTATAATCACACACATGAGAAACGCCAGAAAATACCATTTTCATTTTTATTATTAAGCTTATAATTTGACCAGATAATTTATTTACAACATGTTGATTGTGTCTAAATACTTGTTCACAAAATCTGGATTATCTCCAATTACGGGAGTTATTTTCATATTATTTTTTGAAAAAATAATATGAAAATAACTCCCGTAATTGGAGATAATCCAGATTTTGTGAACAAGTATTTGGACACACTCAAAATGTTGTAAGTTTTATTTCATTTCACACGACTTGTTTCGAAAATAACAGGTGTTTACATCGACAGGTGATTATAAAAACTAACGTAGAGGTGGGTGGGACTTGGTTTAATAGGGGGATGGACAATAATGGTGATGGTTTTCAGAAAAGCATATTGTCAATTAATGTTTTATCAGTATTTAAAATTGTATGTTTTCTAAGTGCGCTTTATATGGGACCGAGTGTAACTTTTTGAGTGTGTGTGAGTCAAATGAGTAGGTGAATCAACCAGGACTAAATCAGGCTGTTTACAAAATTCATAATTATGCATGTTATTTAATTCCAGGGTACTGTAAACGTCCCGGTGAATGCAGATGCAAGTTAGGGTTCTACGGAGAAAGGTGCAACAAGTGCATTGCTCTTCCTGGTTGCCAGCATGGATACTGCAACGTTTCCTTCGAGTGCATCTGCCATAAGGGATGGGATGGCCTTTTCTGCTCTGAACGTAAGTTTCTGTCAAACTTTTTTTTGTTAATTTGTTTAAACTTCTTATATAATAGATATGCACATTGCTATGAATGAATATCTTGCGTCTACACAAAAAAAGTGAGAATGGTCAAGATTTGTACCGTTTAGATGGTGTTTGAAATTACTGGGCAGATAGTACATATATCAGTGTATGTTTATATGCAAAATTGTTTGCTTATGTAAAACTTATACTTCTTCTTGTAACCTTAATCCGCACCCAATGGTGTATAGGGCACTGCATCGTTTATGATCAGTGTTTTCTTGGTCGATAAATATATGAATGTAATGTGATCCGCCCAGCGTCTCATATACCAATCCAGAATTAAATTGAATAAATATTACAGTAAAAATCACTTTAATTTATTTTAACGATCGAATCTGGGACCTTCAGCGTGGTAAGCAAACCACGACACTACGAAGGGAGACATTGCAACAATCGGAATAAATAAAAATAGTAGGAATAATTAAATAATTTAATAACTGCATAATTGAGTATAAATAATAAGTAAGACGTAGGATACAGGAGCAGATAAGGAGTTGAGGATATAAGAAAGAGTATACAAAAGGAAAGCATGATATGATAGAAATTTGGAATCCAATAATGAATTATCCACTCACAATGTCTTTACAGCACAGAATTATACTGTAACTTAAGATAGTTCCTTTCGGTGGATTTGTATAGTCTTTTGAGAGACGTCTGAAAACATTTCAGGCGTCTTTCAGTATATGCGTATTCAGGCGTATTTCAGTAATATGGTACCGTAGAACGGGGCTACTTGAACTTTGATGTGTTACTTGATCCCAGTACAAAAAAAACTGTATTTGGTCTACAATAATGAACGTATAAGTGTCACCTGTCAGAGAAACAATGAATCATGTCGATACGTTCATTATTGTAGACCAAATACAGATCTAAATATTTTTTTGTACTGGGCTCAAGTAACACATCAAATTTCTACAGTATGTAAAACAATACGGGAAGGATCTTACATACATTTCATTAAGGTCTCTGCTAATCAATTATTGGTGGAATTTGTTAATATTTTGAATATTCAAAGCATTAACTTTGTGGATCATTGTGATATATTATTTGGAGAAATAAAATGACTTCGTTTTTTGATCCAATTATTTTTTAGTTTTTTTTAAATGTGTTTTTTATCTCTTCTTTCAACAGACACATTTTTGCTTTAAAATTTTTATTTATTTATTTTTATTAAATTGAGAATTAATGAAATTTGGAGTCAGTTTATGTTTTAAACAGTTATTTAAAAAAACATATATTAAGACACACCAATCTGTAAGTGGATCAAAAAACAAAGTCATTTTATTTCTCCAAATAATATGCAATTTGTGAATGTTACACGTATAAAAAGTGATTATGTAAATCAGCCAATAATAGGTCGTAAACCCTTTAAATAAATACCCAGACTTTCTTTGTCATTTTCATCTACGTTGATATGTGTCGCCTACTTTCAAAAGCCGCCAGATCCATGTAAGTCGATTTTACAAAAAATGCGAAATTCTCCGGGTAACATTTATGTTTCAAAGATTTGTCTATTTTTAGATAAAATATTATGAAATCGAGTTTTTTTTTCAGTATTAAAAAAAACACGAGACACGAACCGATAATGACGTCATCGTAATTTTTGACCTATCCCTGCTCTCTGATTGGCCGATATGGGTCAGAAGGCCCATATAACATTGGACATAGCGGAATTTGAAATGCAACGCGGTTTTTTAAGAAATTTTTAGCAGGATTTTCAAGAATATAAATATAAAAAAAATAATAAAACTTACAATTGGCATTCCGATAGGGTATTTATTTTAAAATCTTATAAAATTGGATAGGGCGGTTTTTTAAAGTAGGCGATACATATATCAATACTTATTTTTATTTAATGTTATTATTATTATTATGTTGCAGCCCTATGCCGTTCCGACTGCCACCCGACGCGAGGGTACTGCAATTCACCCGGCGCGTGCACGTGTCGCTTGGGATGGGCCGGTCCCAACTGTCGCTCTTGTCAGCCTCTTCCTGGCTGTCAGCAGGGATACTGCGACAAACCTCTGGAATGCAAATGCCTCCCTGGATATACTGGCCTGCTGTGCCAAACCCGTAAGTATACAACTACTACTGCTACTACCACCCGTTTCCCCCCAGGGGTAGGCAGAGAGGATGGAACGCCACACTCTTCTGTCCTGACATACACTCCTCGCCTCCTTCACATCCATACATCTAGTCATACATGCCCTTCGATTACGCAGAATTTTGACACCGCCAGATTTTAGGTTCTGATTGATCTGATCGTGCCAAGTCTTTTTCGGTCGTCCTCGTTCTGTTTTCCCTCTCACATTCGCCACATATATTTTCTTACTCATTCTCTCGTTATCCATTCACTCCACATGTCCATACTACCGTAAAGAACTCTTCCTAAACTTTTCAATTATTCCTCATTCAGCCTTACATTCCATTCTTATATCTTCGTTTTTAATTCTGTCATACAATGATTTTCCACACATTCGTCTGAGGGAGCGCATTTCAACAGCGTAAGTATATATTTTTTATCTTATTTATATGTGTTAAGACCTACACATTTTCTTATCCGTCAAGGACCTCATTACTGAGGGTTGTGACCCTTGTGGAAGCAATGAGTCTTCTCCAGTTATCCCTTGACTGCGCTGAATGTAGCGCTCCAACCTGGTGCCTGCTGCTGTCTTAAATTGATCGGTCCATCGTGTGGGGATCTTCCTCTCCCTCTCTTCCCCTCCAGGCAATTAATCATAACCAGTCATTCCAGGCTATCCTCGTTGCCACGTGCAACGTGTCCACAGATAAGACCTACACATTACGTTATTTTTGTATTTAACTTTAAATACTATGAAAACTCCTAATTTAGGCATAATACAGGGTGTGCCTAAATTAAGAGCATCCTTGAATATGGATCCCAGGTCTGGAATCCTAGTTATGATATCTATAAATGAGGAATCGAATGAGTTCAAAATAGATTTTTAAAATACTTCAACTTAATATCTTCTAGACCTAGATCACACTCAAATTGTATAGACTCTACGATCTTCTTAAAAATGAAGTCTCCGGAGGATTACAGAAAATCAGCAGATGTGATCATCTTTTATACATTGTTTAACTCATGCATTGATTCACCGGAATTACTGGAACGTATAAGTTTTAGAGTTCACGGTCGGATAACCAGGACAACTGACACCCTAGCGCTTAACTTAACTTAACTTACATTTCTATGGAATACTTACATTGCGCCTAGGAAGGCAACACGCTTAACTTCATATTACACTTAACTAACTTTTATTTCAGCGATCTGCGCCCCCGGGTGCCATAGCGAGCGAGGCTACTGCCGCCGGCCCGGCGAGTGCCGCTGCCGCGTGGGCTGGACCGGCGAGCGCTGCGAGCGCTGCTTCCCCTACCCGGGATGCCACCCCGAGCACGGCTCGTGCCGCCGCCCGTGGGACTGCCTCTGCGCGCCCGGCTGGGGCGGCATGCTCTGCGACCAAGGTACCATCCGTCAGACGGTGTTTTTCTGTGACTTTAGTACTTAACTACTTAAAGCATGGGTGGCCAACCCGCGGCGCCCTTGTGATGTGTCACGAATATTTTTTTTATAAATATCGGGTCCTTCAAAATATATTTAAAATCATATTTAAGTTATTAAAACCAATCAAGTTTCTGTAATTACATGGAATGTATACATTCTGGTGAAAAGAAACTCAAATCTCGCACTGAGTGGTCATTGATAAATTGGTTTTATTTCAAATAAAATTTGTAATGTTGTTTGATTTACGTGTCCTAATTAATAATTTTGGTTGTTAAAATTGATAACAATGTTAAAAGATACATTTTTGTTGGTCCAATGTGTGTTCTCACATCTGGAATTCTCATTACCATAAAATGTTTCTTTTTCATATGCACCCTGATTGTACTTTCTAATTACCTCTGCATTCACATTATTTATTATACTTTTTAAAAAAAATCAATAACATTTTGTTATTCTAAGATGTAATGTTCTACCGATAGCGCATTTACGAGAACAACGCTAAAACTCAAATTTGAAACTTAAAAGTAAAGTTGTGTGAAAATCACGTAGGTACATACATTAGCGTATTGAAGACTTCTTTTACGTTGTTCTAAACTCTAAACTAATATAGCGGTATGACTACCTATCAAAGTGATCCAAATAAAATGCTTCAAATGCGTATTTTTAAAAAAGAGAACGATTTTATATTATTATTATTATTTTTTAATTTGTAGTCACCCAGTAAAAGAATGATTCTGCCAGTGTCAAGTATTATTTTTAGATTGTAACATTGTAATCACAAATGACCGATATGTGTATGAATTTCCATTTTAGAGATTCAACATGGATCGTTAAATAATAACATAATAGGTTTTAAATAATAAAAATAAATTTAGATAATTTATAAAGCGCCTTTTTTGAAAAATACTATCTCAAGGGCGCTTCATGTTTATGGTACTTTACTATCAGTTTCTTGAAATTTTTTTACAGAACTCAATCATTGCGAAAAAAATGCAGGAACATGTCAAAATGGCGGCAAGTGCACCAGTCTGCCCAAAGAAGACGGGTTGTTCAGGTGCGAATGTCCTTCGGGCTTCAAGGGCAGGCAGTGTGAACTAGCCCCACCAACGGTCACCTCGACATCGCCTAAAACCCCGGACGACACAGTTATCGACATGAACTTCAACTCGTCCATGCTTCTAGAAAGTTCCGAAGAAGATACGACGGTCTTAGGAATCAAAGTGCCAACAGAAGATAAAAATAATACCAGTACTACTAATAATTCCAGTACTACTAGTAATACTACGGATACTACTATTAATACTACTGACACCACCGATAATGAAACATAAAAAAATACCTGAACTATTTATTTGATCCCATCAAATTAACGGCGTAATATTTTTTTAACGGCTGCATTTGTTTTCTCGTTTGAAACAAAAAACTAATTAAACTGAAATGTTTCTGTAATAAACATTAATTTATTAAAATGTATTTTATAAAAGTTTTACTTTTAGCCGTGTTTATTTGGATGATGCAAACAAATTTATTTATTTTTAAAAATCAATATTGAAATTGATGAATTTAGGACAAATAAGACAAAAAAGTAGATAAAAATATTTTGTATCTCATTAAAAAAATCTTGCTTGAACAATAATAATATTTAAATGTAATTTTCATATAGTTTATTAGCTTTGTGCCTCAGATGCATACCTACGACTTTTTTTTGGCATAATATCTTTTTTATAACAAAGGTAGTAAAAATATTCACTTTATATGAAAACATCACTTAAAAAAAATATTCTTAACCATTCAGAATACCTGTGTTTAAATGTCATTCATTTTCTCTGATCCAAAAGTAGGAAACGTACAAAAATGAGCGTAATGCTTTACGTTATATCTTTCTTCTCTCTCGTGTAACGAAATGTCCATAATAAAGTGATGCATCCTTGAAATTTCACTCTCTGTCTTGTCCAATTATCGATTATCGAATCGTCGCCTAAGAACTTTCACTTTAAAAACTTTTTCTAGATAATAATTTATTCATGCTAATCAAGAGTGATCTTAATCGTCACAACTAGTATAAAATTACAGTCATAGGGTGGGAAATTATTCTTGTATTTAATCACAAGAAATTTAACTACGATATCGCAACACCATTAAATACTATCTTGGTAATTAACTTCAAAAGCTTTTACAATTTGAACTAATCAAAGCCCGCATTCCTTTCATTAAGTCGTTTGCTTTGACAATATATTTTTGAACTCGACTCTAATCTTTCAATTTATGCAATTCATCAACAATTATATCACGATTCATCAAACAAAAGTACAGCCGTTTTATATGTAAGGATATTTATTAAACTATTTATTGTTATTTATTAAATGTTAATAAAATATTTGGAAATATTTGTTTATTGTTTTTATTGTAAAATACAAGTTCAATAGAATAATGATCCTTTCCAATGTATACATATAGTAGTAATATCCTTCACTTAGAAATCATTTTTGTCCTTTGAATCCCACCAAATATATTCTACTCTCAAATCCAAATATCTAGCGTGCAGAACTGATCGCTTTGCCTGTTATATGAGAGGTATTCTGATATGTAAGGATAGTTTCATACCAAAAACACTAGAAACCACAATATATTTTCTTGCAATAACAGCCGGACAGTGTCAGGATTCAGTATTCCTATACACCGAATGCAAAACATCGGCAATGATTTCGCAGATCATATCGATAACTGGAATATGTCACTTCCTAACTATAAAGTAATAATAATTACAATATTTCAGGCTAATGCATAATTCCTTTGTTTATATGTTCATCTTTGATTAGATAAGTATTTTTCGAACTAATAATATACTTAAAAAGAGAAAATACATTATTTTATCATAAAGTATACATGTAAAATATTGTGTACAAATTGGTTTTGCCCGTTAATATACGATAAAAAATAAGTCATTGGAAAAACACTTAATAGTTACACTTGCAAAAACAGGCATTATTTATTGATTTGAGACATACTAACGTCTTTTATCTGCTTTCACTGTAATTACACAAATATCCACATTTTATTCAAGCACTTTTTCAAAACCTTTTCAAATTGCCTATTAAATCTCCACTTTTTCTGGAATATTTACTGCGTAAATTCCTTATTAAATATTATTTCAAAATAAATTAAACTTTTACACTTATTTGAACGACATAATTTCCTTAATTGCTAAAGGTGAGAGTATGCCGCGAAATATCTGGATCGCAAATTGGAGTAACCTGAGAAAACGATGAAATAAATATTTATAAAATGTAAACATATCTCAAGAATATGGTCACAACTAACATAACCACATATTTTATTATTATTACTTTATCTGGGAAGTTCAAATTCGTATTTAATGTGATTATTGTTTCCAAATAATAAGTCTATTATAAATATACCCACACCCAAACTAACTAACTATCATGCCGCTAGAGGCAGTAGTAGGCAGAGAGAATAGAACGCGACACCAATCTCTCTTTGCAAACAATCTTCCCTTCTTCCACATTCATGCATCGCCCCATCCATACATGCCGGTTTTTCCGACTCCTGACCTGACCACTGAGTATTTAAAATAATTGATCATGCCAAGCTTTTCCTCTTTCTTCCTTTGCTTCTATTACCAACATTCGCGACATAAATTTGTTTAACTATCATTATTTCAAGCATTCGATTCAAATGCCCAAACCATCTCAACACACCTTACTTAATTTAAAGAGAAAGAGAGAGATACAAGTATAATGCACAATGTGAATTTTAGAAAGGCTATTTGTATATTTTGTATATTAAAAGCATTGTTAACTTTGTGGTATGGTAATGTAACTAATATATACTCTCTTTATTATTCATCGTTCACTTTGTGTAATACTATTTTAAAGTATTAAAGTTTGTAATCCATTTTAAAAAGACGACACATAAAAACCTTAATTAAAATAAAATATTTATTTTAATAAAATAACATCAAACCTAAGTCAGAAGGCATGTATCTTGACACACCCTGGGATTACATAACATACTCGTATGCTTCTCACATAACAGTACCTCTCCGATGCGTACTCGTAATATGTGCAACATAACAGGTGAATACATACTGCATTTCCCCTCACCCTAGCAATTTACAAAGTGCAATGCATTTCTTCGTTACATAAAAATTTAAATACCAGTAAATCCGATTCTAAGAACCAGATCTGAGGAAAACGCGGATTGTTCTAAAGACTGTTTTCTTATATAAACCCGCATCGTTTAGTTCTTTTTATCATTTGTGGTGTTAGCACGATACGAGCCTTGCCTAAATTACCACTAGATTTATAGCAGAATAGTTTGGGTTCGCGTGTTTCAACAATGAACACGAAACCGTTTGTGTTGGTAAGCGACTGATTCAGTAAAACCCGTTGAATATTTAATGTCAATTTTCTTTAGTGATTTTTAATAACATATAGTTTAGAAATTCTAAATAAAAAATAATTTTTTTTTTTAAAACAAAAAACAAAACAAAAACAAAAACAAAAAAATATGAATTTCTAAACTATATGTTATTTAAAAAAATATAGTTTAGAAATTCATATTATATCATATTATTTTCTTTTCTTTTCCATTCATAATTTCCATTATAAAACTTATTGTGATTGCGAAAAATCACAGTAATGTTATATTTTTTAATTGCGTGTCCCCAATTTTTCATATTTTGTATGAAAAATATTCGTTCAACTTAAATTTCTGTGCCTAATTTACGATTTGGTTTGTATTTTTTCTTCTTCTATCCCTTCACCACACTAATTGTACAAAGGGCACTGCATAGAAGCAGTGTTATCTTGATGGTAAATTATATTAAACAAAGGTACTCTGCGCTTTAGGTACCACCCAAGGATAATATTAAATAAATAAGAGTGAAAAATTACCTTCCTTTATTTTGACCGCTCTGGGAATAGAGCCCGGGATCTTCAGCACCAATCACTTAACCCTTACACTACGGAGAAGGTGTTACAAATTGCTCATACACGATCTAAATTTATGAAAGAAAACTTATGATATTTGCAGATTGTTAATATATTTTTTTTAAATTTTATTTCAAGTTATTCGTGTTTTTAAGCGTTTTTATTCAGATCATTTATATCGCATATTGTTTATTTTATTTTAGGGTATTATAGTCCTGCAGTGTGTTATTTTGATACAAGGCGCAGCACTTAAGGACAATGTACAAGCACAGCCTCAAACTCTTGTCAAACGTGACATCATTTCCGGAATAGACTCCGTTGACCCGTGGATCGGAGGGCAATTAGGATGGAAGCAGAACACGTGGAAACCGATCGTATCATCACCACTCGTCACCCAGTATTGGAAGAAGAAAGCTCCTCTTACAGCATCCCATCCAATTATTGACACACAACTTCCCTATCATGGATACATCGGCGGCGAAACGTCCCTTCTAGGGAGTTCTGCCCTAATCAACGCACCGATCAGCACTGGCTACATTGGAAGCGGATATCCTGCCCACGCAATCAGCACAATTGGAGGACATTCTCTATTTGGAGGACATTCCCTAATCGGAGAACATTCCCTAACCGGAGGACATTCCCTTATCGGAGGACATTCCCTTATCGGAGGACATTCCCTAATCGGAGGAAATTCCCTAATTGGAGGGCATTCTCTTATCGGAGACTCCTCCCTTATTGGAGGGCACTCTTTGATCGGTGGATCATCATTAATTGGCAACTCTCCAATTACAGGTGATCTAGGAATTGGTTCTTCCTTCCTGGGAGATGGAATTGAGTCACCAATTTGGTGAAATATAAAATATGTATTTTAACATCACTCGTCAAGTCATTAATTATAAAAAGAACAAAAAAACACAATTACCAATATGATATTTTATTATTAACCTTCATTAGTTGCACGATGTCAAATTATATAGGTATCGCCAATGAATCTTTGACTAAGTTTATAAAGTTGGTCAACGTTTGGCAGATTAAACCATGTATTCTTGAGATGGCGCGACTGGTTTTTTTTTTAGTTTTAACGTTATTAAATGCACTTTTTTATTATGCTGATACTTTCTTGAAAAATAATACCATAATAAATTAATGAAAACTCACTGAAATACGTCAGTTAAAAAAAAATCCGATTAAAACACTGAAATGGTACAAATTAATTTTTAAGGTATTTTTTACTATTAAAATATTAATATTGCTAATGTTATTGTAACATAATAAAACATACATTAAGGCAACATAATAAAACATACTTGTTATTAATAATATTTTATTTTATAAGTTTGGTCCCTTAAACCTACTTAAAACTGAACTACACTTTAAAAGGCACACTTTGAAATCACTCAATTTGATTGGTGCAATATTTTAAAAAATCCGTTTGTATGAAACACAACGAAAACCGGTAAAAATTCAAAAATAAAACTCCTGCTTAGTAAAAAAAAACTTTTTATAACAAATTGGAACATTTTTTACTTTTTGATATTAAGGTCAATGATTTAAGCAGTTTTTTACTAAATTATATGTGTCATGACGTTATTTTAAAAATGATCTCGATTTTTATCATTTTTTAAATGAATGAAATAGAAAACCAAAATCAAAAGAATTAACTTTTACTCAATCTCATAATATATTTAACCTTCGTAAAAATTGTATTGTATGGAATATGAGTGGTCAATACTATTAGTTATATAGCGCATACCCTTAGTTGATTTATTTTATCAAATGACGTACAGATATTTATTCTGTAAAAACTATTTTCTCTTTAAAAGTGTATATATATTGTTTTTCCTTGAATTTATGCTGAATTTATGTCCATTTTTATGAAAATTATTTGAAAACCATTGATTGGTTGTGCAAGAAGTGTTTCAAAATAAAATACATTTTTGTTTGATCGGATTCATCGTGCTGTTTTTAGGACAGTGGAACGCTTTTGCGAATTCAGGTGTATTCTGTAAAACTCCTTTTAATCTCAAGTGACTCGGAGAATGTTCATCGGTCACTTCGTATCCGAGGGACTTCGCAGTACGTATGCCACACCACAACTGGAAAGAAAATTAACAAATAATACTGCTAATATTAAAATATTAAGTTGGCAATCTCAAGAGTAATTTGTGTTAAGAAATCGCTCACTCCTTTCAACGTCATACATAAAAAATCGTCGATTTTCAGTTGTGCATGTTTTCCAAAAAATGTACTATATCCCAGCAAAAGCGGCATATTTTAACTTAATATTTACCCGCTACAGGGCAGAAAGTGTTGTTTTTACATTTCGAAGGAAAGGTATTGTTTAATTGTTTTATTTTTAAATATACTAAATATTTTTCAAATGGAAAAAAAACTCTTCGGGTTTTACCTAAAAAGATCTGTTGCATAGTAAAAAGTTTAATGTGGTCAATGAAGTGGCTTCACATTTATTTTTAATACATTTTATTATATTCTTAATCTTTAAAAAAGATCTCCTGAAAAATATTTTTTTTTTGATTTTGACGTTGTTGAAAAGAGTGAGCGAAATGTATTCCTTTATTTTTTTAAAAAGGTGTTCCGTCGGTAAAACAGAGTGCGACAGAGAAAAACCAAGATGGCGACGTTTCGTCGGTTTTGAGAGCGACTTGATAAATTTACGTTTTGTCTTATATTGTGAAATAAAGTATTATTTTTTTAACCTTCTCGGGAGTATGGAAGTAAATAAACGTCGGCGCGAATTTTCCTCAAAGGAGTATCCACGTTAGTAAACATCGAAGTCCGTGTGTTACATTGTATGATGTAACTTGTAAAGATATGACATCTGTGGATATTTATATGTGATTTTGTCATAGAATAAAACCTAGAGATGGTGAGTTTTCTCTTTTTTTACATATTCTTTTTATTCTGATTACATAGAATTTGTGAAGAAAAAAATCATGACAAATGAACCCACTCCCCATAGAAAGTTAGAACAACATTTTGAGTGTGTTCAAATACTATAGACATCTTTAAATAGATGTCTCTAGTGAAATTCTAGTGATTCAAGAACAAGGTTCATAAATTGGTTCATATATATATATATATATAACTTCGATGAATTGGTGAATGTTACACGTGTGTAAAGTGATCACTTAAACCAGCCTATGACGGTCGTCAGCCCCGTAAATGCCCAGACTTCCATATTCTTTTTCATCTTTGATAAGATGTTAAAAAATAATGAGAAAGTTAGACATGAATTTTTGTTCACCCTGAAAGATTTAATATTAAAAAAATAGAGTAGATGTTGAGTATAATACAATAGTTAGACATACGTTTCCATAGGCAAGAAAAAACAGCTGATCTCCGCTAAGGTCTGATAGTCCTGGGAGGGCCAATTTCCTTTCCGACTCCTTCCAATATCCCTTCAAGGCTGACCTCACCCCGCCATTATCCGCTATATTTTCACCAAGCGTCAAATTTCCATTTACCTTTAAAATAATAATTGCTTTCTCATATTTATTGATCGATTCAAATTGCAAAAATCAATTTCTACTATGAATGTAAAGTGAAACTACCGTTCACTCAAATTTACAAGCAAATAAATATGTATTCGACTAATTTACAGGTTTATCTAACAATGATAAATATAACATTTTGAGTGTGTCCAAATACTTGTTCACAAAATCTGGATTATCTCCAATTACAGGAGTTATTTTCATATAATTTTTTGATATCTCATCAAAGATGAAGAAGAATATGGAAGTCTGGGCATTTACGGGGCTTACGACCGTCATAGGCTGGTTTGAGTGATCACTTTACACACGTGTAACATTCACCAATTCTACCCATTATTGACAACCACACTACTCAAATTCTTGGAAGTTCTATATATATGAACCAATTTAGAAACCTTGTTCATGAATCACTAGAACTTCACTAGAGACATCTATTGGTGAGATGTAAAGAAGCTTTTTATTAAGCAGAAACTCTTATATTAGTGAAGTTTTAGTGATTCATGAACAAGGTTTCTAAATTGGTTCATATATATAGAACTTCCAAGAATTTGAGTAGTGTGGTTGTCAATAATGGGTAGAATTGGTGAATGTTACACGTGTGTAAAGTGATCACTCAAACCAGCCTATGACGGTCGTAAGCCCCGTAAATGCCCAGACTTCCATATTCTTCTTCATCTTTGATGAGATATCAAAAAATTATATGATAAATATAGTTGACAAATATAAACATATCTAGGGAGAATTGTAATTAGAACGATAACCATCATTTTATACTCACATATTGATCAATTTCAGGCAGGTAAAATTCTGAGTACTGTTTCACGAAACATTTGGTTTTATTAACATAGGATTCTATTGTTTTATTGGTCCACCATTGTACATAAGTTCCCTGTTTATCATACTGCCGGCCTGAAAGTCAAAATTATATAGTTTCAGCATTGAAATTTCATGTAATAATCACGGAATGGTATATAACTAAACGAAAATATATAACTTAACGAAACGTATTGGGTTGTGGTCCCGTGGTTAGTGTCGCGGACTCTTAAGTCAGAGTTTCTCGGTTTGAACCCACTCTAACACAATTTTATACCTATTTCTTATAATGAGCCGCTTAGGCTCACAGAAATAGAATGAAATTGAAATATTTGAGTCAATAATAATAAAAAAAAACAAATATTTATCTTTAAAAAAAAAAAAAAATGAGTAAAAGCTAGGATGCTCGGGTTACATACAATTAGTTTAATAGTTTTTTGTGTCTTGAGTACTTCCAGTGTTTATAAGTCTTTAAAGAATACTTACCTAAATTATCGAATCCGTGTGTAAGTTCATGTCCTAGAACCGTTCCAATCGACCCATAATTGAGTGCCCTAAAATATTTTATTATTAAAAAACGGATACAGCTTTAAATTCGTAAAATTATTCAACATTCGCAATTGCATACAAATATAACCATTAAGTATTATATAAAAAAAACATGACAATTTTTGATAAGCAAATTAATTTTTCTAGATATTCGGTGGTAAACTCACTCTAATCCTAGATCATAAAATGGGTACTGCAACATTACCAGAGGTACGGCTGCGTCC
Source organism: Brachycentrus maculatus (assembly GCF_059751285.1). Taxonomy (NCBI): domain Eukaryota; kingdom Metazoa; phylum Arthropoda; class Insecta; order Trichoptera; family Brachycentridae; genus Brachycentrus; species Brachycentrus maculatus. The sequence continues at coordinate 598,314 of NW_028280927.1, forward strand.
AATGAAAAATATCACATTTTTAGACATACAAATAAGAATATTGTGGTTCTCTGAGTGATTTCATGTAATATAGTGTTATGAATTTATGGAGCAAAATTTTAGTGCACATATTCTTATGATGTCATTAAATGGTAAAATTAAAAATATTAAAAAAAAATAGTTTTCAAGTAATATGCTGTATTATTATTTTATTTTTTAAACACTATTATTACAAAACATATGGATGTTTATACAATATTTTGAATGCGAAATATTTTATTGGTGTCTAGATTCATTGTAGAAAGAGACGAAACAATTTATGAGAAGGGGGAATAAAAAATCTTTGGCTATTTACAGGGCTTACTACCTGTTATCGGCAGGTTTGAGTAATTACTTTGTACACTCGTGTATCATTAACTATTTTATCTATGCACATACACCTTTGGTTTTTTTAAGTTCCAAAACCATGGTCAAAATGGTGAACGTTACTCAAGTGTATACAGTGATTTGTTCAACCAGCCGATGAGAGGTAGTAAACCCTGCGAAAACGTAGACTTCCCTTTTGCATAAATTTCTTCATGTCTATGAAATATCGATGGTAAATCTTAATTGTAATTATTAAATATACGAAAAAGTTAATTTCAAACATTTTGTGATGATAAATTATTATTTACAGTTAATTTTATATTTAAATTATATTTTTTTGCATAGTATAAAAATCTTTAAACAATACCTAGCCGCTCGAATATAAAATTGACCGGCACAAATTTACATATAAAGAATATTAGGTACTTGAATACCTTATTAGATTTTATCGATCATTCAGAACGAGCCTGTGAAAAATAACGACTGTAAGAAAAGCTCCCTGATTTTCTTTTGTATTCTTAGATTTAACGTTATGACAATCCTACATCTATATTGAAAATACAAAAATTGGTTTTAAAGAAACCAGTTACTTATATGTATAAAGTTATTAAAACAACCAAAATCAAATACAAAATGACAATATAGCAATATTTTTAGTGATTTGTAAATTCGTAAAGTATTTTTTGTCAATTGTAAAACATAAAAAAGTTAAAACAAAAACTAAAAGGAAAATTAAAAAAAAAACTATGACGTTTTTCAGTTATGCCTGTTTGCAAAAAGTGGGGGCTATTTTTGAAAGTAAAAATATTACAGAAATTTCAAAATTTCACGTGTTTAATTTTATAGTAGAAACATTTAATACACAGCTGACCACGTATTTTTTAAAACATAAATACAGTCGATCAATGACGTTGATTTTCACGATAACTGTTTTAAAAAAATACTTTTTAGTTGAGTTAAACTCAACTGTGTTTATTTTAATGAAAAGGTGTCCGAAAAATTGGTAGGAAAATATTTATTTTTTCGATGCTTTTTCCTTAAAAGTATGTCTTTCAATCTACGTTGCTCCAAGTATATTTATCAATTTCCTCAAACAGAACTTCTGAGTAGTTATCAATATAGGGCAAAGATACTGTAACAACCAGTTATTAAGTATCTACGCAACTTTCAGCAATTATTTATTAGAAATCTCTTTTCATTAAATGTTTAGCAATGCCAATATATTTAATAACTTTAAAGGTGTATGGATTTCTTAGAGCAACACTTATTTTAACTACTGTTTTCCGTTAACAATAAATTAACAATAAATCCATCTACCCTTTCGATTTTGAATCAATAAAGTGATTTTTTTTTTAATCAACCATTTCAGAATATGATTCGTGACGAGAATTGGTTCATAGAACATGTTTGAAAGTGAGGATGTTTAATTTTTAATCTAGCATTGTTTATTTCAATACTTAATATTAACACAATCTTATCTTACATGAAAACGTTTTTGTTTTGTAAAATAGAAGGCTTACCAAACCTCAGCTTGGTAGTTACGACAGTAAAAAACGCTTGTAAAAAAGGTGTTCATAAAATTTGATATTTTTTTTAATTAATAAGTATTATTAGGCAAATTTTCTTAAATATCTGCTTTCAATTGTGTAAGTTGACAATCGAGACTATAAATTAAAAGGTGTTAACTACGTAGATGTTAAATAAAGTGCAGATAAATTCAATTTGGACTCTTATTTCTAACGGCATTCATATTTTGAAACCTGTGGTCAATCTGTATTGTAAGGATTTTTTTAATGCTTTGTTTTCTGCCTGATATAAGTAAGGTTATCTTTACAGATAGACTTTATCGGGGTAGGTAAATTCTTGTAGTTCTAGGAGATACAATATTAACTAAAAAATATTGTATAAAAGTACTTACTTATAGCATTAGCCTGAAAAGTGTGGTAGGCATTTACTTCAGTGGGCTCAGTATCCCAATTGAAAACGTAGGGCATTCTGAAATAATTGAGCTTATTTTTAAAAGCCACCGTTATGACGGAGAGATGGTTCTCAATGTGTGTTTTGGGATTAGTCGCGATCCCGGTATAATATTCCTCCAGCTTTCCGGGAACCAGCAACCACTGGGGGAATCCTATAAGACTTTTCATATTCCTGACTTTCTCGACGGAGGCTGCTTTTGTCGGCATGTCCATCCAGGCTATCGATAATATGAGATCCTCAAACGAAGATTTGATGTTTTCCAGCATTTTCATCACCTGAACAAAAAAGAAGGGTTCAATTTTAAAATATTATAATTTATTTACAACATTTTCAGTGTGTCTAAATACTTGTTCACAAATCTGGATTATCTCCAATTACAAATAATAAATAATTGTAAATGCCCAGACTTCTATATTCTTCTTCATCGTTGATGAGATGTCAAAAAAAAGATATAATTTGGTTAGTTTTGATGCATTTCATATAATTTTCAAACGCTGTATGTGAATTTTGTAACAAAAGTCAAAATTTTAAAGTCGTATCTTTAGAACTTTAATCGTTGAAAGCTGCTTCTTTTTTCTGATTTGACTACGTAATATTGATAATTTCAACAATCACTTCTAGACATTTATTTTTGACGATACTGGTATTTTAAAACCGGTTGTTGATTAGTATTGTCAGGAAGTTAAAAATAACGAATAGAAAATATATGAATATTCGTTTTTTTTACCGAATAGCAGTAATGATAACGTTATTTAGCTAGGCAAGGGCCGACACCGTGGAGTAGTAAGGTATACAATCGACTACGAAGCCCGGCAATTATAATAGGAATTCAATAAACATTTTTAAAAGGATTTTTTTTCGACAAATATTTATTTTCAATTGGTCCAGGTGTTTATGTTTTTTTTCTTTATATTGACCTTCCTTGTCATTACTATCCTAAATGTCATGGGGGAGGGCTACCAATTTAACAACAAGGGGCTCGTGTATGGAGGGGGAAGCGGAAGGGGGGAGGTGTATTAGTTTTAACTATCCAAAATACATGATAATTAAAAACAATAAAAATACTTAATATGCACATCAAACGACAAAATATAGAAATGACTTATTTTTTTATGGTAGAAAATTCTGACGTATTAATTTTTAATTAGAGAATATTGTTTTTTCTCAATTTAACAAGGGGCTCGCGCAAGCCCCTCCGAGTCCCCTGTAGCCCATCACTGAGACAACCTTCTTAAATGAAGGCTTTATGGGTAAAAATACATCTTAACTTTGAAGTTTTCGTCCCATCTTTCCATTGATTCCCAGGACAGTTTTGTTTTCTTATATTTTTTATAACTATCTTAGCTCTAAGTATTGTGCTCATGTTGAGATTTCTTTAAGTAGGTACATGGTAATAATGTTATGAACTCTTAACACATGTGTAATAACTAGTCGACAATTCAAAACTAGTTGTGATACTTAATGCCGTTTATTGCATCTGCAAGATGCATTTTCCTCGTACTTATACTAGTACGCTGACAGTTAATATGCTCTTGCGCAATACCTATGTTCCGGACTGCTAAGCGTAATATTTCTACATAATATTAGATCACCATGCAGTACAATTACACAGATGAACCTCGAGTCAAAATATGTGCGGATGGCCACCAAATCGCTCACTCCTTTCAACAACGTCATATTTCAAAAGTCGTCAATTTTTAGTTGTGCATGTTTTCGGAATGCCCAGAAAATGTATTATATGTATTATAACTTAATATTTACCCGTTACAGGGCAGAAAGTGTGGCAGAAAATGTTTTTGCATTTTGAAGAAAAGGTATTGTTTAAATATTTTTCAAATGGAAAAAAAACATTCAGGTGTTACCAAAAAAGATCTGTTGCACAGTAAAAAGTTCAATTAGTGGCTTGATATTTATTTTTAATACATTTTATTATATTTTTAAACTTTAAAAACGACATTCTGAAAAATCGTGTTTTTATTACATATGACGTTGTTGAAAGGAGTGAGCGATATACCATATAATATATTTTGATAACAACTCCTCTTCAGTTGAATTTAGTGTTTGTGGGTAAACCTTTGGATACACTCAAAGTATTGTAAAGAAATATATATTTTTTAAATTATTATTATTATTATTATATTTAAGGGAAACAAGCGTACAAATAAGTAGATAATAAAAAGTGTTGAATAAAATATTGGTACACATGATAATTTATTAGAATATTTGAGAAAAGTTTCAGATGTCTGGTGATTCAAAATTACATAAAAAATCACATTTAACCGTTGGGGCGTTTATGCACTACACGGAATTTCACGGAATTTTACCGTCCGGCACGTCAGTTAGCATATAAAACGGATGATTGGCTTGGATTGGCTTGTGCATTTGTCCATCTTTTTTGGATCGGTGCGTGAACACATTGCGCGTAAATTCGATCACGCTTCGAAACTGTCGTAGTCGCTTTCATTTTTCAAAACCGGACTGCCGGACGGTAAAATTTTCGTGTAGTGCACAAGCGGTTTTAGAGTGTTAAAAATCGATATATCGACTTTGGTACACTTTGCCAAACGGGCGGTCGTCGATATACCGATGACATTTCACAAACCAGTTCGCAAAGATACGTGTAGCCGGGTTATAACTAATGTCGATAATTTGTAATTACCTTTGGAAAAGTCGTATTCATAAAGTTGCGATCCGCCACTGCGTAGCCAACCGCCATTCCCATTACCACGCTCACCCCACTCGCACAGCGAATGGACCTTGGAATGTTACTTTCAAGCCCCGTTATTTCTCTCATGTATTTGTAGTAGATTTCCCGAATTGCGGTTGTTGTATGCGGAATAAATACATCTACCACCTAAAAATTTAAAAAAAAATCGTTAATGTTTCATCAAGCCAGAAGTATGATTTCCCAAGAATAACTAATGTTTTTTTTAACCACACATTTTATAAGTTCATTTTTTAGGCTCGCGATTCGATATTCGATAATTGGATAAGAATCGAGAGTGAAATTTCAACGACGCGTTACGTTTACTGGGCACATTTCGTTACATGAGAGAGAAGAAAGATATAACATAGAGAGAAGTAGAAAGAGAGACATACATTCCGACGCGATGGAAGTGGAGCGAAAGAGAATCATCGTACAAGAGATACATATGTTTCTTGTATGATGACCGCAATAGTATACAAATAAGCTATATATTTCTAAGACCAAAGTATCTGTTTCGTGTATGATGACTGCAATAGTATACAACTCTCAGATATACATTTCTAAGATCAAAGTATCTGTTTCTTGTATGATGACCGCAATAGTATATAAATAAGCTACATATTTCTAAGACCAAAGTGTATGTTTCTTGTATGATGACCGCAATAGTATATTTTATTAGATATACATTTCTGAGACCAAAGTATCTGTTTCTTATATGATGACCGCAATAGTATACAAATAGACTAAATGATCCGTTTTTACCACTTTTAACAATAACATATGTTTTATGGAATAGCCCTTTCCCTCCCTTTCTTTGAAAAATAAATATTTTGATATAATGTTTTTTTTTAAGCACCTACCTGAAACCAGATATACATTTCTAAGACCAAAGGATCTGTTTCTTGTATGATGGCGGCAATAGTATACAAATAAGCTAGGTCATAATCGGTAAACATAATTTCATCTCTCTTGAAATCTAATTTTACATTTGTCCCGTTAAACAAGCCGAGTAAATACGGTGACCATATCTCAACAGTTGGTAAATTGCTCATTTTAAGAATATTATCGGTTTCACTTTGTAACTGTGCAACGGAGATGTCGAAGGTTTCCACGTCGATGTCGTCGTCTCCGTCATCTGTGGAGTTTCTCAGTTCTTCTCCAATCTGAAAACATCAGTATTTTGCATATTTTAATCCAACTTACTAACTATCATGCCGCCTTCATGCATTTCTTCATACATACACGCCGATTGTTCCGACTCCTGACATGACCACTTTCAAGTATTTAGTATAAATTAGTTGCTTCATTAACACACTATCTGCGGGTGAATTCGCGCTCATAATAGAGATAAACATCTCTGAAAAGAAGTGATAACAATTTAACATACTGTATACATCGATATGAGATCAAAAGATGCCGCAAAAGTCATGCGTAAAAATAACTTACACGCAATTTACGATGAGTCGAGTGAAAAGGTAAAATTACCCTTCCCGCCGAACACCACCAATCGAGTGAAACGGTAAAATTACCCTTACTTAACACGGCAATAGAATTGTAATTCATGATTTTTTGTTGTTATTTCTCATATAATAATAATATAAGAAAATAAATATTAGTGATTTAACACTGTAATATTTATTTAATATTACCCTGGACTGGTTCCTGAAGCGCAAGAGTGATCACCTTGACTTCATGTAAGTAATGATCAAGATAACACTGCGTCAATTTGATGCAGTGCCCTATGCACCATTAGGTGCGGATAAGGGTTATAAAAAAAATATGAAAAATTCTCACATACACTTTATGTTCAAGCACTATCTACTCTCTGATTGGAAACAACTATATAAGGCATCAAACGTTTTGACCTATTGGTGATATTTCACTAGTCTGTTTTTGGTTGGTTGGAAGATATTGCTTTTTAGCTATAAGCTCGACAATGTACTTTTTCTGTACATGAAGTTAAAATAAATGAATAATTGTAATATTTATTCATCTGGCATTAACTTTATGGAATAACAAAACTACGATGATCTATACACCTTTTGGATCCAAATGAAGGCCAAATAAGATAAGAAAATAAGCAGGGAGACAAACAGACATTCATACCTATGGCTCATATTTTATTGATATTTCAAGAATTTCGTAATTATGGTCAGTCATTACAGTAGGTAAAATGACTTTTCGTTAATGACGTTTTCGTTAAAGAAATACTCACTGCAAATATTGCCTTCACAAATGTAACGTAGTCGCTCAGAGCACAGTCTATATTTTTATCTATTTCTTCATCGCTTTTCTTCTTAGTTTGATTGGTTTGTATTGCTTTGATGAATTCCCTTATTACGCCTTGATATAATATTGTATATTGTTTTATGTAGAACGATACTTCTTCATCATCGACATCGATTTCTCCATCAGGTATTTCCGATTTCCTTCTTGGATAAAATATTTTTTTCTTTATTTTTGGTATTAGTTTATCCGTCTCGATATAACTGAAATGTGAATTTTAACCATCCTTATAAGACTGTATAATTAATATAAGATGTATCGCTCACTCCTTTTAAACAACGTCATTTATCAAAAATCGAAAATTTTCAGTTGTGCATGTTTTCGGAATGCCCAGAAAATGTACTATATCCCAGAAAAAGCGGCATATTTTAAACTTAATATTTACCCGCTACAGGGCAGAAAGTGTGGCAGAAAATGTTTTTGCATTTTGAAAAAAAAGTATTGTTTATTTTTTTTTAAATAGACTAAATATTTTTCAAATTGAGAAAAAACGTTCAGCTTTTACCTAAAAAGATCTGTTGCACAGTGAAAAGTTCAATAAGTGGCTTGATATTTATTTTTAATACTTTAAAAACGATCTCCTGAAAAATCAAGTTTTTTTATGTATGACGTTGTTGAAAGGAGTGAGTGATATTACCTATGTTTATCATAAGATACCTCGTGTATTAATCCTATACCTTAATATGTTAATAACCTCATATCACCTTAAGAATAGCTGTCTACAACATATTTTAAAAATTACTATTTTTTGTGATTTTGAAAACTACTAACGATTATCAAAATCACTTTTGCGATTTTGGTAATCACTTTAAACTTGAATATTACTAGTAACAAGAATAAGAAATTAGTGATATAAAATTCGTGATAAGTAGTGGGGACTTATCGAGATAGGTGGTAGCATTTTCGATAGCAAGTTAGAAAAAGTTGTTTAAAAAAGAGTACACAAAATGAGGACTTTAGAAGTGAAACGAAAGGTTTTAAAGCAAGTGACAGTCCGTCTTCTCCTGAGCTTTCAGTGGTTTCCACATCACTTAGACATAAACGGAGAAGTTCCCATGACTAGGCCATATCCAACTATCCTGCCCGATCCTCAGATAAAGTTTATTAAATATGCTAAAAATATTTTTTATTAATGTAAGCCCAGCGCATCATAAACAAAGCAAATAATAACTTCAACTCCAATCATTTTTAAATCATTATCATTATTAAATCATTATTAAATCGTTATCAGTAAATCTACAGTTTGTTAAATAATAGACTTTGATTTCTCTCAAAAAGTTTGAATGTTGGGTTCATCTATTTACCCTAGCCCACGGGACTTGTTTGAATGTACCTTAATATGGGACTATCGTAAAATGTATGACGATAAGAAAAACTTACATTTTACTAAAAACGTTTACTAAAAATATTTAAAAATAAGTGCAACATGGTTTTTGAGAACTTTATATTAAATTCAAACATAAAATATCTGTAAAAAAACTAAGATGCATGCTAGTTGTTACTTCATTCTTTACATGTGTTGTCTCGGTGCTCTCCATAGATTGGATGTCCGTCGTAAATTTTACGAATGTCCCGTAACCTAGGGTTAATAACAATTTAGTTAATATTACCTGGGAAATGGTTCTGAATCGGAGGGTTCTCCCATGACAATCCTCTTGATGGTGTTATTTTTGGGGTCGGGAAATATATCGAATCCTATAAAAACATCAAGTCCGAGATTCTTCTTAACTTTTACAACAGATCCTATCCAGTCGAATTTGTAAGGAATAGTGTAAGGATCATTAGACATATTGAAGATTGTGGGTAACGCCGAGAGCCCAACTCTTGTCAGGAAATCAATCACAGGTTGAACACCAAGACAGTCTAAAGTTTCTGAAAAAAAAACAGGTAGGTATATATGTATTTTTTTAAATATTGAAATGTTAACGATATTACAATTAACATATTTATAACATATCATTGCAAAAGTTTATAAATAGATAAACTTTTCTTACCAGCCCTAATATATAAAACAGTTCATGTAGGGCCTGAACCAGTTATAATATGCGTAACGAAACAGACAATATAATAAAAATTTGCGTCTTCTACTGTGTCAAATAATTCGAGAAAAATCTTACATACATTTTGTACTTTATGCTTCTAAAAAACTAACTAATTTAAACCATTGATGCGGCCGAAAAATTAACATTCGCATATTTTCTATTGCAGCATAAATATTACTTTCAAAATTTAAGTAGTGTGATTTAATTAAGGTAGAATGGTAAATGTTATAGTGTACAAAGTTACTTGAACCAAACCATGACAGGTCATTCTATATTTTTTTTCATGAATGTTGAAGTATTAATCAGAAAATCTTTATTTATATGCAGATGAACTCCGTTTGAAGGTTTAGAATAAATAATTCCACAATTCGCTCACTCCTTCAAACAACGTCATGTTTCAAAAAACTTGATTTTTCAGGAAACCGTTTTTATGTTCAAAAATATAATTAATTTATTAAAAATAAATATCAAGCCACTTATTGAACATTTTTCTGTGTTGTGATCTTTTTAGGTAAAACCTGAATGTTTTTTTCTCCATTTAAAAAATAATTAGTATATTTAAAAAAATAATTAAACAATACCTTTTCTTCGAAATACAAAGACAACACTTTCTGCCCTGTACCGGGTAAATATTAAGTTAAAAATGTGCCGCTTTTGCTGGGATATAGTACATTTTTTGGGCATTCCGAAAACATGCACAACTGAAAATTGACGATTTTTTATATATGACGTTGTTGAAAAGAGTGAGCGAATTGGCTTAGTTCAGAAAGAGATCATCAACATTTTTGATTATTTTTGGACACAAAAAAAGTATCTCGTCTGATGATTACAAATCTAATTAAATACTTTCTAACTTAAACGACTTTCGACTAACATACAATGATTCGAATGAATTGATTATTAATCGAGTAACTTCTATTAATCCCATTGCTAATAGTCAGCGTTTTATGTTTGCTCAGACAAGAAGACTTATTTTTGTGAAATGAATGTTACATTAAAATTTAAAAAATGCTATGAAAAGTACATGTTTAAAAATAACTGTAAAAAAAGTTATAAAACTTTTCAGGTGATTCTGTGTTTCGGCATAATCCCGATAATAAGATCGGAAGAAATCCAATGAAATAAGTACATTAATTTATGTTAACTAACTTGTGTCTGTGCATGCTGAGTACATGTCCTTGGCTTGATTCAAAGGGAGCGGATCCGCTTTGGAGATGTTCTTATCGAGGATATCCCTCACCATTCTCTCTACCCTTCTCTTCTTGTCCGTGAACCAATCGTACGAGGACAGGAAGTCCGGCTTCGGGTGGTCTTCCGCCCAGTTCCCACAAGTGTACTGAAATCAGGATTCAGAACTAAGAGTATATATCACGAGATCACAGGAGAGATAAAATGAAGAAGAAAGTATAGATTGAAATTAGGGCTTCTTCAAAATAAATCGTTACATAATTAGTTTTTCAGATTCGATTATTTTAATCTAATCACGCCAATAAGTGCGCAAAGGTGGTTGGGTATTAAGTATTTTAAGCTTCTAATATCGTTCACTCCTTTCAAGAACGTCATAAATCAAAAATCGACAATTTTCAGATGTGCATGTTTTCGGAATGCCTCGAAAATGTACTTTATCCCAGCAAAAGAGGCATTCTTTTTAAACTTAACATTTACCCGCTACAGGCCAGAAAATGTTGTTTTTCATTTTGAAGAAAAGGTATAGTTTAATTATTATTTTAAATTTACTAAATATTTTTCAAATGGAGAAAAAACCATCAGGTTTTACATAAAAAGCTATGTTGCACAGTAAAAAGTTCAATAAGTGGCTTGATTTTTATTTTCAATACATTGTGTTATATTTTTAAACTTTAAAAACGTTCTCCTGAAAAATTAAGTTTTTTGATTTATGACGTTCTTGAAAGGAGTGAGCGATATGTGAGATAATTCGACATCAAAAACATAGGTTAGTATAAAATATATATCGAGAAAAATTAACCAATACGATACCAATCCGATCAACGAAAAAATAATATTTAGCTATTAGTCACACCATTACTATATAAGTTTATTAGAGGCTTTACACATTTGCGGTTTTATTAAGAAAGTGAATAGTGTGGTTGTTGTAAAGTGATTACTCAACTAGCCAAGACAAATCATATACCTTATAAATAAATACCCAGACTTCTATATTCTATTCTTAATATATTCTTAATCTATATTCTTGATCTATGTGAAAATGTCAAAAACGTATTTTAGTTTATTGTACACAGCTTTGAGCTATCAGGTCACATAGTAAGAGAGTCAATAGATAGTAGTAATGAACCGAATGCATTATTGATCATAATACCTTCGTGACTCGGCCTCATTCAATTGCCAATAAATTCAGTCCCTCTATAAAATTTATAATGTTTGATTTCAAGACTCCCCCATAGAATAAATACAATTCCAACCAACACAACCTCTTAAAATTTGCTTAAATCTAACTGCAGATTGTTTCATATCTTGTAATCATTATTACATATATAACAATTAAGACTTAGAATCTTTAAGTCGTAAACAAAAAACGTAAATCAAAAACATAAATCATGTATACACATAATGACATTAAGAAAGATGTGTCGAGATGGTTTGGGCATGTCGCTCACTCCTCACTCAACAACGTCATATATCAAAAAGTTGATTTTTCAGATTGTTTTTAAGGTTTTAAAATTTCAAACAATGTATTAAAAATAAATATCAAGCCACTTATTAAACTTGTAACTGTTCAACAGATCTTTTAAGGTAAAACCTGAAGGTTTTTTTTTCCATTTAAATAATATTTAGTCTAAAAAAAAAAAAAACAAAACCTTTTCTTAAAAATACAAAAACAATACTTTCTGCCCTGTAGCTGGTAAATATTAAGTTAAAAATATGCCGCTTTTGCTGGGATATAGTACATTTTCTGGGCATTTCGAAAACATGCACAACTGAAAATTAACGACTTTTGATATATGACGTTGTTGAAAGGTGTGAGCGATGTGCAGAAAGAAAAGTAGAACTAAATTTATGAGGTGAATATAAAAGGTTGGAAATAGAGGCAGAGTAAAATCGAGGAAAACTTGGCATTTTCAAGTATTTCAATTACTTGAAAGTAGTCAGGTCAAGAGTAAGAATAATAGGCTGGTTTGTATGAGGAGATGCTGGAATATGAAATAGGCGAATATTTTTTGCAAAGACAGATTGGTGTTGCGTTCTATTCTCTCTGCCTACCTTTGTGGGTAGTGGCGTGATGGTTAGTTATTTAGTTTTTAGAGTGTTATTCTTACCAATAAACCTGTTTTATAAGGGTTACTTTAAAAAAAATACTGAGCACATACCTGATAAAAGTCGTCACAGGGATCTGCAGTTTGGTCCATTGATAATAAAAGATTGGAAGCTGATCTTATACATTGTCTAGACTCACAAATTTTCGGCTTTCGTTTACCGGCATCTATAAATTTGAAAAGAAAAATAATAAGTGAATCTATTTATTTAACCAAAAAAAATCCTGCTACTCAAATTCTTTTTTTTAATATTGACGTTATAAAACTCGTGCTTATTTACGAAATAAGCATGTTTTAAATTCGGTGGAAGCAATAATTCAACTTTTCGACGGCCAGTCCGTTGTTACAGCATACTTGTTTTTCGAGTTCCATTTTTTTTAAATGTAATGAATACTTTGACTTAATTTAAACATTGATTATAACCATTGTTATTTGTGTTACTTTCGGTTTTTGTCATCTTCTGGGATGAATATAGATAGCGTACTTATCTATCCCTGAAGTTATTTATTTATCCACGGTATTTAAAAAAATGCATCGTATACTCACAGTAACTAGAAATGGCGATCAGTACTATAAGTAAAATAATTATCAAAATTATTAGAATTATTATTATAATCTTCTGCTGCTGTTTTCTTCTGAGTCTGAAAACAAAAACAAGATTATCAAAAATGATAAGTTTCAAGATCATCAAATAATCGCACAAATAAAAAATGTGACAAACAATTTCATCCCCTATGGAATTAAATATACATAAATGTATATGCATATTTTATTCTGTAACTCTTGAATGTGAATACGGGTATATTTTTAATTGTGTCAAGTTCTGTATACTAACCTCGCTGTTCTTGAACCAACTGCTACCAAATAACCTTCAGCAACAGTATCTGGTCTTTTGCTTATTGTATTTATTGGTGGAGATACGCCACTAGAATCTTAGAATTACACGACTAATTATTCACCATTCGATATACACACATTACCTTATAATTTGTTCGTTTACAAACTAATGACACCCTCTGTGAGTTTGTTTATTTGAACATTTTTTTAGTTGTGGAATATTGAGTTGTTCCCAACAAAATAATCACTGAGTGATTGATATCAAAATAAAAATTACAGCTTATTTATAATAACTGATAACTTCGATTGATATTATTTATTGATTCGGCATTAAATTTGTGGAATGACATTTTTATTATTTTTTAAAAACTAAGCACTTGTAATAAACCACTTACTGAGTTTTATTTTTATTATACACGACTAGTTTCGAAAACTTACAAATGTTTTCATCTACCAGTGAAAATTAAAACTAACGAGCAAAAAATATTAAGGGGTATATATAGAGGTTGATAGGGTAATAAAAATAGGGGAGGAGGAGTTAAGGAACGGGATTTATTTTAAAGGAAACACATAATAGATAATAATGGTGACGTATTTTGAAACAGTATATTATTAATTAACGTTTTATCTCAATTTAAATTTTCATGTTTAATAAAAATAAAGTGGTTTATTACAAGTGTTTTTTTTAATAACTTCGATCTAGATTCAATTACTGGAATATTCTGTAAGAATATAAAACGATCTTTACCTAACTAGCGTTAACGATATTTTGAGGAGTAAGGGTTAAAATAAATAATTTCATTATGTTTTGTGCCTTAAACCGAGATTTTGAAACTAAATATACTTTCTAGAAAACACCGCCAGCGGTATTTATCATCCATCATAGTAAGTAAACACGCATACTCGTAAATACGAAAATAGTTTTCAAAGATTTCCGATAGGTAACATAAATACGTTCTTACTTGAAACGGCTATAGCTTCCCCTTCGTTCCACGCATTCATTTTTACATCAATGTAATCGCACCTTACTTTATAATATACATATGTTATATGTACATCCTACGCAATATAATATAGGAAACAACAGTTTTGTAAATATTCACAGCATCACTTAATCACAGATCTATCACATTCATTTATAAGTAATAATATATTTTTTTATTTATTCTCCACCAAAGTACAACCATAAACTCATGTCGATCAAATACGTAAACTTAAAATAGTTTAATACTAAAACAAAGTTTGTTTTTAATCGATTTTCAAGCTTTAAATATTTTGCTTTGTGCCTAAAGCAAAACACACTGAAATCATTCCATTGTATAAAAGTTATTCGTCGAAAAATAACGGTAGGCTTCGTTTGTTTCAAATGACACGCCACCTTGTGCGGCGGTTGGGTAGAGACTACGTTTGGTGACAGTTCATGTCAGAATAGGGGTAGTTTACGTTCAGCCTAACGTATTTTCCGATTCCGTATCTTTAAGGGATGGGAAAATGCTTCGTCGAGTTTATTTAATTTTTATAATATTAAAACTTCATCATTCTTTTGATTTCCAGATAGTGAACGACATGCAGGTGATGTGATACGTTGCGTGTTTTAGATGAAACATAAATGACTTTTTATTTAAATACAAAAATATGCAAAACCTTACTTTTGTACCTTACTTTTGAAATAAAATTAAAAATCGAAGTAAGCAATTGGTGAAACCCACATTATTTTTTGGAAACTTTTTATTTTGTTTTATAACTATTGTATATACGTGTAATTTGATTGAAAGTTTATTTCGTTTCCTGTAAAATTAATTTAGTTTAATTTTGAAAAAAAAGGTGAATCAATAATAATCGTTTCATTTACTGATTTGGCAGTCGCTTTGTGGAAATATCTATTATTTTTAATTAAAGTTTTACTTGGTAAATTTCACTATTTTAAAGTGGTACTTTTTAAAATAGTGGTTTTACCAAGTAAAACATAATTTAAAATAAATCATAATTGAATCATACAAAAGAATGAAGAAAGCCGGTGTGAACGGTGTATTTTTTTTCTTTTTAATTTAAAACATTTTAAAACTGTTTTATTAGCTTTTAAATTATAACAATTGATAGTTAATTAAAATATCATTTACCTAGTATTTCAGTTCTGTGTTACAAAATATTTAATTAATTGACTTTCACAAAATATAATAAGTGAAACGTATAGACTTTTAAAAACCATTATGAAAACTTTTTACAACCCTGATTCACTAAGAGCTTTTAGTCACGGCATAATACGAAAACATTCATATGTCGGGAGTATATCTATTGATAATATGTTTAATATTATAATGTACAAATTTGTCGGTAACGACTTAAACTGTAATTAACTATTTACAATTATTTCATTGTGATATTAACTTTCATGACAGTTCACGGAATGTAATCAAGTTTTTTTTCTCAAAATAACTAAAATTTCCTGAATTAAATTCAACATGAATACAATTTGTTATAAAGACAGTTCAGTTCTAAAATATTAGTTATTTAATGGTCGTTCAATTACTTAGCTCTATTAGGTGTAAAATTTGTAGACTTTGCCTAGCGATCGATTCCCAGTCGACAGATATTTTTATTTTCTACAACATATTCATGAAGTATAATTTTCCTAAAGCTAAATTTAATTTGTCCGCCTCCGTACGGTAGCACCCTCGGCTACCGTATAGGAGGTACCGGGTTCGATTTTCACGGAGTCAAAATTAATAAATGTGATTTTTCATTCTAATATTTATTCAATATAACCCTGGACTAGTGAAGTGGAGGGCTGATAACATTTCCTTCGTATGTTAACGATCCAGATAACACTACGTTTGTTTGATGCAGTGCCCTATGCACCATCGGGTGCGTATAAGGTTTTTTGAAAAAGAAACATAAACGAATGTTTTTTTGTATATTATGCCAAAAATCAGATCATGCCTTTGTTTACTTATCAGATCCTAATGGTGCATAGAGCGCTATATCATTTTACTTTCTTGACTAAAGTCATCATTAAGTGTTTTAATATTATCTCGCATGTCTTTGTACTTTAGTATACATCGCATCAATTTAAAGCAAGCCAATCCTGATGGATCCTGAAACCACTACATTAGAGATAGAACAGAGAATATCACGCATCACGAAATTACATAAAAAGGGATTATTTACATTTGTTGAGTTGAATCAGCATAATACACTTGATAGCTCCCTTTCATAAAAAATGTTATCGTTATCGAGGAACATAGATTAGAGCGATAATGTACAAAAAGCTCGCTTGCATGCGGGGATGCGGTAGACTGGCACTACTGACGTCACGATGACACGTGACCAAGAATTATATTATTGGTGTACCATCAACAATTATATGAAATTGAAATAGTAATTAAACCAATATTTCATGTACAACGTACGTAAATGTTTTGTTTTGTTCGCCTCCGTAGTGTAATGGTTAGCACGCTCGGCTACCGCACTGGAGTTCCCGGTTCGATTCCCAGGGGGGGGGGGTTAAATAAATATGTGAGTTCTTATATTTATTTAATATTACCCTGGACTGGTACCTGAAGCGCAGGGACGATCATCTCACCTTCGTGTTAAGCGATCAATATTTTTATATATATATGGTGCGATGCCCCATGCACCATTGGGAGATAAGGTTAAGAAGAAATTTTATGAATTTTTTGTATGGATTTCGAACAAAATGTAATTTGTGAGTTGAAACTTTATTATAATAAAAATATATGGACTCCTTTTCAATTATTTAACTCTTTGGAAAATAAAATTATTATAAAATTAGATACTTAATATAAAACTATAAAGTTAACACTATGTTTCTTAGTAACATTTTTGAAATACTAGAGATTGTGGTGGTTCCTTTAAATTGCATTCCTATCATCGATTTCGTAATAATAATAGTTTTGGCTGATTTAAATATCGCTATTTTCGTAAAATACTACCTCAAGGGCGTTTTAAGTTCAATATTACTTTTGGTTTTGTTTTCATCAATTTTGGAAATAATAAGGGTCAGAAAGAGTCGATTTCAATCGTTGTTAAAATATATGTCTATTTAAAAACATATTATTTTTATGAATCCACATGTGGTAAATGGTTGAAGCATGATTGCTAATCGAACTCTGAATCCCTATGGAATTTCAAGACATCGCCATAAAAGAATCATAACATCTTGGCCATGCTGCAGCCCAAGAAGACCGAGAAGAAGGCGCAATAATACGGCGGCTCCACTTTCCTCCCTTTAGACTCAGCAGATTGACGACGTTTTTCTTTCATTATCATTTCCATTTCATAATCCATTCTGTATAAGCGCCCTTGAGGTAGTATTTTACGAAAATGGCGCTATATAAATCATTCAAAATTATTATTATTATTAACCAAACAAATTAAAATATAATAAAGTTAACGAAATCTCTGCTTTTGATTTTTTTATTGAGTAGCGAAAATTCGAAAAATTTAATTATTTCGGACATTTTTTGTGGTAATATTCATCCATTTAGAATTCAAATTTCACTAGGTAAAAACCACTATTTTTTTTAAATATATTGTCACACGTGTTTCGATGCGTTCTGTATCATTTTCAAACACAGAAACCATAAACTCAATACCATTTTCAGTTAGGCGTCTTCTTTACATCCCGTTACAGCATTATCTTATCCGTCACATTATATCGGTAATATACTTAAACCTTTTTTAAAATATATTTAATATGATTAATGCTTAAACACCATATTTTTCTTTTGTAAACTGACATTAATAAAATGCTTAATCACTTGAAGTTTCCAGAAAAAAACCTAATCGTTGTTGGCAGGGGAAAATGTTTGACCTTTCATTAAAAAAAGTACAGTTCATTGTCTCCTTGGCACCAATATATCGACAATTATTATCCTTGGTAATCAAATATTCAAGTGACGTGGAAAGCATATGTATTTTCTACCATATATCAGTAAGTACTTTGGTATTTATTTATATTCGACCGCAAATGACCTATAAAGGTGTGGGTGAATTGATTTTATGTTAACTACCTACCTAACGAATTGGGGGGGAGGAGGGTGTCCTAGTAACGTTCAAAAGGAATTAACATGCCTTTTTATAATATCAAAAAACATCGAATAATGATAAAATAATTCTTGCAAAAAATAAAAATAGAATTACAATATATTACAAGAATTACAAAATACAAATAAGTGATGATTTTTCATATCTTCCTTCACTCTTTCTATCGTATCTGCAAACAAGTCACTTTACTGTCCGTTCGTATTTATTTTACCTCTGATTTATTTATATTCATGTTTTTTATTAATGTTCATATTTGTTTTACTTTATGCATATTTTTATTTATTTATATTCATATTTATTTTACCTCTAATTTATATTTAGTTGGCCAACATAACAACTTGAGGCATAACAACTGTAGATTCACTGTAATAGATATATCCGTGATATAAATGATTGATCCGTTTTAAGTCTTATTATGGCGTTTGAGATGTGATGCTACAGGCACATGTTGGGGATTGATTAGTCTTAATATGTAGGGAACAATGAGATTTTTAAACACGACTGGGGAGTCTAGATGCTTACTAAATATAGTAATACAACAAAAATAATAATAAATGGATAGGCTGTAATATAAGACACCCTAGTTTGCTTTCTACAATTGCGGAAGGCATGTGCGAAGTCAAAAACTACACAGGACGAGCCCGCTTAAACTACATGGATCAAATTATCTCCGACATGCGTTGTAGCGGATACGCTAAGTTGAAGAGACGGGCGGAGGATCTCTATCCATAAAAAAAACTGGGTGGAAACTGACTATGAAAAAAGCAAACCAAAGATCACAAAGATTGTTACCCACGAAAAAGAAGGGTAACCAGTTCTTGACTACAGGGGGCGATATTTTGAATGTATAAAAAATATCAAAAACACTTGTATGAAAATCAACTAGTGCCTTAGGTATTATGAAATAAATAAATATTATTGTGCATATTAAAGAAAAATTAGTTATTTACTACCTATTTAAAAAATAATAATATACTTGACAGTTCTACGACCGATAGTAATAATATGGTTTTAACCCAAATACGTAATATCATTGATATCGTAAATCGCATTTTTTAAATTACAGAAAGTTTTTTTTGTTTTATTTTATCGTGTATTAACATTTTGGACGTTTGGTAAAATTTACAAGTCCTCTAATCAGCGATCAATCTGGAAAAAGCTGTCGAACTGTTGACAAATTGTAAACACATCGAAGGAAATGGACATGTTTGTTGGAATGGGAAATGGAAGTCCCATTAGGCGTGTGTACATTACGTTTTTTGTCGAAAATCGATACTTAACAGGAATTATAAAAACAAAAATATTTTTTCACTGGAAAAAAAGTGTTCGTCAATACAAGTAACCCTTTGAAAGTCTAAAATATTTCTGAATCCTAAATCATTATACGAAATGTAAAGTTTTTCAATAAATACATGTACATATTTTGCATTTTTCAAGCCATAAAATGAAAGCGTTTTAAATAATTAATAAGCCATTAATTAAGTTCTTCATGATATCCTTAAAATATGGGGGAAACCGGTGGTCCTATTTACGAAAAGGATGACCAATTTCCTTTATATGTAAGAAAAATTAGCAAGCTAATAAAGAAAACAAAAATGAAGGCATGCATTTGTTTTTAAATTGTACTTATGAATAACTTTTCCAGACAATCAACAATTACGTTTTTAAACAAATAAATTTCATTAAATCATTCCGCAGTCACTTTGTGGTAATATCTATTCATTTTTAATTTAACCATTAATTGGTGAATACCACTATTTCTTAAAACCTATTCTAACACGTAATTCGATACATTCCGCATACGGTGTTTGAAAACGGGAATGCATCGAAACACGTGTCACAATAGAGTTTAGGAAAAAGTGGTATTTACCAAGTAAAATTTAAATCATAAACTAATGAAGATTGTTTAATGCGATCTCGCGATGGATCAGTGACTTGGCAGTTGAAATGTATTTTTAGAATAATGGTAAATAAGTTGTAGGAAATGCATTTGTTATGTTTTGATATCTGAGAAGGTATTTTTGATAAATACAAATATGTGTTTCATTCGTCTTTATTTCAAATAAATAATAATTTATAACAGACTGCATTAGGTAACGATACGTTACATAGCATTCATTTGGCTTCATATATAAAACAAACAGAGTATATGGAGAGTTATGTAGAAAAATCAAACGTATTTGAAGAAGCGGTCCAAGTAAAAAATTAATAAAATCATGGTTTATTCAAACAAGGAGGAAGTTTAATAGAAAACATTTAAAGATAAAAGAAAGAAGTTTTCCTTTTCGGAAAATGGGTAATTCTGACAAAGCTAGGAAGATTATCAGTGAATTTACATGTATTCGTTATTATCTGTGGTTTTGTTCTTCTACGCCATCACTCGAAGGTTGTTGAAGCGTCTGCCAAGCTACCAGGGGTTGTGAGAGTACACGGGTTGGGTGGCTACCACCTGCTTTATGAGGGGCTGGGCGTACACGGGCTGGGCGACCTTGACTATCGGCTGGGAGTACGCGATTGGCTGGGCAACTTTCACAACTGGAGCAGGGTGACTCACGTGAACCTGAAAGTTCGTAGAAATATTAATGACGTTATGATCTGTCCAGCTGTAGATTGAACTAATAGATATGCTAAATTGTTTGATACATATTTGATACCATCGCCAATCTTATATCCAAATATTACTTTGTACGAATACTGACTGTCTTAGCATGATCTTTCCCTGACTATGGAAAATTAATTAAAACTAACGGCCTAATTCGGCGCTGTTTCCACGTATTGTAATTTTTTTTTAAATAAATATCTTATGTATGTAGATACAATCTAATAATTTGAATCAAAGAGATTTATTTTATGCTTAATTCTCGTTTTTTCGATTATATATTGTATAAATTTTATTTTTAAAAACTTATATTGTATTACTTATTAAGAGCCTAGGAAATGTGAAAAAACTATAATTTTATTGCCAATACATAATTGTGCCTTTTATTCCTCGTTCGTAATATGTTCCTTATCTCTTAACAGGTTTAAAGCTAATGTTCAAATAAGGAAATAATGCAACGCAAAGATAAGCATCATCGACAAAAATGAAAGGTATGTGAGATTTTTTGGGCATATGAATAGAATGTGTGAAGAGAGAAAAGTAAAACAAATTTATGAGACGAATGTGGTTGGTAATAGAAGCAAATCTAGGAAAACTTGGCATTATCAAGTATTTCAAACACTTGAAAGCGGAAGGCTAATATGTAAAGGCAACTAGCCGTAACTCAAGTTTCGGCTGTTTGGCGTAACACGGCTCAAAACATTCTTAAAACTAGCCTCTATCATATACAACGACAGATTTTGCTATATCTCTTCCCTTTACCGAGATATTCATTGTCCAAATAGCCGCAACTTGTATTAATTTGATACACGTGTTGGCAAAAAGCACCATTTTAAGTTAACTTTAAACTGATATTTTTTGACATCTCATCAAAGATGAAGAAGAATATGGAAGTCTGAGCATTTACGGGGCTGACGACCCGTAATTGGCGGTCGTCAGCCCCGTAAATGCCCAGACTTCCATATTCTTCTTCATCTGTGATGAGATGTTAAAAAATAATATGAAAATAACTCTTCTAATGTTGTAACTTTATACTCGTTTATCTCAAAACTACTGTTTAACTTGCAGCTATTTGCCTTTGCACAAATCAGTAAAGGAAGGCAACACCTTAGGGGTTACATTCCTATATTGATTTGACGCAGTACCTTATTTACGAGATGCGAACGAGGGGTTAGAAAAAGAAGATGGTTGGTTGTCGAACCTGGGAGAAGCTGGCATAGCTGCTGGCGGCGGGGGCCACGGCCTTGATGACGGGAGCGTGGACGTACGAGGGCTGCACGAGCTGCTTCACGATGGGCTGGGCGTAGGCGAGGGGGGCGTGGGCGAGCTGGGGCTGGGCGTAGGCCAGGGGGGCGTGCGCCAGCTGGGGCTGCCACGGGTCCACCACGGGCCCGTAGGGCATGGCCACGGCGGCGGCCACCACGCACAACAGGATCTGTGTGTTTTAATTTCACACAATTATACTATTATATGTATATATAAAGGGTGATTTTTTAGTAGCCATCGGTTTTTTTTTTAAACACATAAAATTCTGAGAAATGCATGAAATCTTTATTTGAATCGATAGTACGGTCCATATGATTTAACGCCTTTAGATTATTTTTTGTGGGGCTATGTTAAGGCCAAATAAAATAAAAGTGGAACTTAGCTCTTCAGATGCTGTTTTATTTTATGATACTACTACAAATTGAAAACTGCAGTGACAATAAAGTACATGGGCTATTCATTTGGTGATTTAAACTAGTCAGATTTAAACCTTAGAAGTCCAGATGCTATCTCGAGATTACTATTACGTCACAAACGAGTCATTGGTGCATAAAAGCCGTATTTTTTTATAGAGAAGGAGGATTCAATATTTCTATGTCTAGGGGTTAGAATATTGAATTTTACTCGACTCATTATAAAAGGCAGTGAAGGCATTTGAAGGCAGTTATAAAAGGATGTGAAGGAGGCGAGGAGTGTATGTCAGGACAGAAGAGTGTGGCATTTCATCCTTTCTGCCTACCCCTGCGGGGAAACGGCGTGATGGTAGTAGTAGTAGCAGTCATAAAATATCAAATATTTTTCTTCAAACTTAGTAAGGGATGTGTGATTTACAATATGTTATAAGTATTTTATTTTTTTCCTTATGTAAATTATACCATTTTATAAATAATAGATAACTTACGATAGCTTGCATTTTTCTAAGGTTGATATCTTCTTCTGATCACTAAACTGGACTAGTCACCAAACCAACTGATGTCAAGTATCGATCACTGAAGCCTTTTATACCCAAAACATCTGGATCGAGGTAAGACACAAAGATGACCGTGCGACCTTCCTCTTCGGATACTCTATTGACAGGTTTAACAAAACTTTTATTGGATTTTGAAAAATAAATCACCTTCAGCGTTTGGAGCTGGACAATATTATTTATCCGAATAGCCTTTTCATCTTAAAGATTGGTTATAGAGTTATAGTCCTCAAGTCTGGAAAGGAAATAAAATAGTAGGCACGGATTACTAGTATGCATTATTTCATAGCGCTTGTGGAGCAATGAAAATATTTAAAATTAAAGAAACAACAATTCGATCAAAAACATTGATAATGCTAAATGATAGCAGCTCTCAAGAAGCACGCTGTCCACCATGAGCAATTTTTGGTATTGCAAGTGTTACTGTTACGTTTGAAAAATCATTTACATATTTATTAACATTTTTACTAAATATTATAACTAAAGTTTTATTTTAATTATAATAAAATAAATAAAGAAAACACGCGCGTGTGCGTTTTTAATATTGCATAATAAATTCAAAGCGTTCAGTAAATAACTCTAGGAGAATTTATGTAACATATCCCTTATAACTAAAATATATTTATTTTAAATGCCCCAAGTGTTATGAGGTATTCATACACATGTTATTGTAATACGTATATTTAGGCATTAAATCTCTACTTTATTAATTTTTATTTAAATAAAAATAATTATTAACCCAAACACTGGTTGCATCTGTGTTATTAAATTAAAAAGTATTGTTGATAACTTTTGTTATTATATCAACTAAAAAGAATCGAAAAGGTTTTTTACCTTATATTTTTCTCATTTATTTCTTTTAAATATGCTTCATATTTAAAATAAATTTTATGCTATTTGTTATACCTGTTTATTGATTTTATATTTTGCCATGCATTAGTTTTGGTTATTTAAAAAAAATCTCTTTTGGTGCTTTATTATTTGTGTTCCAGTCTTGTTAACCTTAATCCCATGTCCAAAAATGAAAAATAGAAATTACTCATCGGGAATATTATATGTATCGTATATATAACTTACGTATGTTAAATGTTTTGAATAAATAAATATAAAAATAATTCCTTTAGTTCGAATTGGGTTTCATTGAAAAAAACCTCGAATATTTTACTATCTTTTTTTTAAAGTTTATTTATTGGTGTGCCATCCCTGCATTTGTGCGTAAATGAAATATGTACGGACTCATATAATTACATGATTAAAGCTGAAGAATCGCCATGTATGTATATTTGATTTATTTGGAGCAATCATACGTGCACAACTACCGACGCATTAAACCTTAAAGTATAATATAATCAAAAACGTAAATCAGCGCATATTTTATAGAATTAAAGTTCATTAGGTTCCTGATAACCTATAAAGAATTCCTATAAAGAATTGAGTAAAAAAATGAGTTGATTTTCGTACAAATTCGCCAAGGTTTACATAAAAATAAATTAAAATAATAAAACCCTTATCTGCGCCCCAATGGTGCATACGGCACTGTGTCATATAAACGCAGTGTTATCTTGATCGTTAACACATGAAGGAAAGGTGATCAGCCTTCCGCTTCAGGTACCAGTCTAGGGTAAGCTTCCATTTAATTTTTTTTTTTAAATGAAGTTAAAAATAATTCTAAATGATTTTCCTCTTATGGCTGCATAAATTGTTTATCCAGTTCTTTTGATTTTATGATTTTTATATTCACCATGAATTTATAAATAAATTCAATTAAAATATATAAATTCTAACGAAATATCGCTTAGATGGGATTAATTGTAATTACTTTAATTAATAGTTGCAGCTTACATAGAATAAAATATATATATCTGTCTTTTTTAATGTAATTTTTAGCAGTTTTACCGTTGACTTTAACGTAAAAGGCATCAAGTATGTACTTTAGGTTCCCGCATATCACTGTTTCTGTTAGACTTGCTGGTTTACGTAATGATCTAGAATCTAGACATTCGGATTAGGAAACAGTTAAGTGATTTCTTCATGTAAAAGCGAGTGGGAACTTACATTACACGTAGGAAATAATAATATTCGACCATTCCTTGCAAAACAACTTTACCAAGGACTAAAATCATAAATTTTGAAAGATTGACTAGGAAATTTATTATTGACTTTATAATGATACAAGACTCTTTGTTTTTACTAACTGTGTTTTTTTTTCTTCATCTAACTTATTGTTTGTTTGTACATTTTAACAGGACTGCTAGAACTATTTATTGAGTGTATATACGAATTTATTTCAATAACGAAAACATAACGAAAAACCATCAATATTAGAGACCCTATAATATTTTCATTATTTGATTCGGCAGTCACTTTGTGGTAATCTGTCCATTTTAATTTTATTTTATTTAGTAAATACCAGAATTAGTAGTATTTACAAAGTAAAATTTAAATTAAAAACCCTATAATATCATTTTTCATGCTGATTTTTTTTACATGTGTCTATAATTATCAGAAATTAAAATATATTTGTTATATTTTTTGTGATGAATGCATTTTAATGTCATACTTATTTGAGTCTCAGATTAATGTTGACTCGTGACCTCTTACCGTATTGATTTATTTCTTATTTACGTATGTTTCTTCCAAATAAAAAAAAAACTAACTAACCATCACCCCGCTTCTCCGCAGGGGTAGGCAGAGAGAATAGAGCGCCACTCCACTCTGTCCTTGCAAACATTCTTCGCCTCTTCCACGCTCATACATACCCGCCGATTGTTCCGACTCCTAACCTGACCACTTTCAAGTATTTGGCATACCTGATCGATAATAATGAGATAATCGTAAGAAATATCGAAACTTTGTTATAATGATATTTAAATTATTTTGGAATGTTTGATACAGATACAACAAGGTAATCGAAAGTAATTTGTTACACATTATTATAGCGAAGTATTATAAACTCTTTTTGGAATATTTTATCCAGATATATAATTCTTTAGTAAAGTGTAATATATTATTGTTTAGATATATAACTTATTTAGGAATGTTTGATCCATATATCGCTCACTCCTTTCAAGAACGTCATAAATCAAAAATCGTCAATTTTCAGTTGTGAATGTTTTCGGAATGCCCAGAAAATGTACTATATCCCACCAAAAGAGGCATATTTTTAACTTAATATGTACCCACTACAGGGCAAAAAGTGTTGTTTTTGCATTTTGAATAAAAGGTATTGTTTATTTTTTTTTTTTAATTTATTAAATAATTTTCAAATGGAGAAAAAACCTTCAGGTTTTACCTAAAATAATATGTTGCACAGTAAAAAGTTTAATAAGTGGCTTGATATTTATTTTTAATACATTCTATTATATTTTTAAACTTTAAAAATGTTCTCCTGAAAAATCAAGTATTTTGATTTATGACGTTCTTGAAAGGAGTGAGCGATATAAGATGATCGTAAGAAATATGGAATACTTCATTGTATTGATATATAACTCATATAGGAATGTTTGATCCAGATATAATAAGATAATCGTAAGTAATGTGTAACATGAACATAGATATAGAGTTTGCTCGCCATTTATTATGATAATTTTACAGCCTTTTTTTAATCGGCCACCAATTAACTCGAGTAAAGTGAAGAAATATGTATATTGGAATTGATTTTCTGAGTTCAATGTTTACCTTCCCTTTATGGATGTATTCATTATAAAAGTGTCGAATTAGCCTTGCTCCAATTTCAGAGGTTGTCAATCATAAAATGTTATTATTCAAATACAAATTATTCTTTATAAAATGAGACTACTTTGTTTTTAACCGCTTTTATTGGTACTTGCTTCTGTACGTACCAATAAAAAGATGATGACAAGGTTTTTGTCGAAACCGGTTGAAGAAAAGTACCAATAAGTGGTTAAAATATAGTGGCTTCATTTTATAAAGTTTGTAAAATGTGCCACACAGTATCGGCGAAAAGCATTCAGGAAACAAATTATTCTTTTTACTGAATCTTTACTCACTTGGGAACATGTTAAATAAAAAAACAAAACATTTAAAAATATTTATGATAACAAATGTATTCTTCTACTTATTGGATAAACTAGGTAAGTGCACAACTAGGGACACAAAAACGTCATAACAATCAATTCTATATAATTACGATTTTATACTAATATCACATTTATTTATACTATGCAAATAAATTAAATTAAATTGAAAAAATATGGCAACTCATACAGTATTTTTTCAATCACACACCAAAATAAAGCATTTCTTATGGGGACAATATTAATAACGTTTCTTTATTTCGTTCAGTAGACCAAATAAAAAATTGAATAATATCGATACTTTGATTTTAATTCGGAAAAGGAATGTTTTATTATTTATCGATTGTCTTAAAAATAAAACATATAATAAAAACACAGAGAATATTCGAAATTAATGCAGGTCGCGTTATTTTTTTTAATAAAATATTTGTATAATTGTAACTATGTTGAATAAGACTTGAAACTTTAGAAAACAAAATGACGCTTAAAACACAAACATTGTGTACTGTTTTTCGACAGTATTTTAACTTATAACTTTACTTCTACCACATTTTAAATAAACATAAGTATACTCGTATGTCCGCCTCCGTAGTGTAATGGTCAGCATGCTCGGCTACCGTTCTGGAGGTCCCGGGTTCGATTCCCAGGGGGGTTTAATAAATATAAGTGATTTTTTCACTCTAATATTTATTCAATATTACACTGGACTGGTACCTGAAGTGGAGGGCTGATCACCTTTCCTTCATGTGTAATCGATCGAGATAACACTGCGTTTATATGAAGCAGTGCCCTATGCACCATTGGGGTGCGGTAAGGGTTTTATTATTATTATTATACTCGTATGTATTCATATACGGGTTATGAAAAAAAAAATTTAGGTAAGACAATTTTTATTATCAAAATATTCTTACAGCTCATTCTTTTATTACTCGTCTTTATTTAAACGTGATATTTAAAAAAAAATATTTGGTGTGTCCAAAATAAAAAATAAAAATAAAATAATAATAAAAATATTTAGTGTGTCTGGTAACGAATGTTGGATTTGTTCCACTTGGGAGTTGTTCATTGCATGTAACATGAGTAATAAATAATAAATAATTCATTGCAAATATACCTTAATTTGAGTAATGTGATAGAATGGCGACGATGCTATACAGTTTATAAAATGATCATTTAAACCAGTCAATGACAGTTCTGAAGCCCAGTAATTGCCTAGACTTACATATTCCCATCTCAATAGACTTCAACTATCAACCTTAATAAAATTATATTTATATTTTTAACTTTAATTTTAATAATACATAATAATAATAAAGCCCTTATCCGCACCCCAATGGTGCATAGGGCACTGTGTCATATTACCACAGTGTTATCTTGATCATTTACACATGAAGGAAAGGTGATCAGCCCTCCGCTTCAGGTACCAGTCCATGGTAATATTGAATAAATATTACAGTGAAAAAATCACTAATATTTATTTTACCCCCCTTGGGAATTGAACCCGGGACCTCCAGAACGGTAGCCGAGCGTGCTGACCATTACACTACGGAGGCGGACGAAACTTTAATTGTCAATTTAATTTTACAAAGTATTTTTTTGTATAGGAAGCAGTACACAAATTATCTCGCCTTGATGTACAATATTATGAATGTGTTCAAATCATTGTTAAAAAATTTGGGTTTTCCACACATGAGTTATTTGTTTTGATATCTCAACATAGATGAAGATTTCATGATTTAGATTTCTCAAATGATTTCATCTATAAAAACTGGTCAAAATATTGTTTTAATCAAATTCGAGCGTATCCTAGTAAGTAAAATAATTTAAAAAAAATCAAACATATATTTCATAGAGGTAATTTTAAAAAAAACTTACTCTCCACAACCATAAATAGTGCTGAGAACTAGCATGTGAACGATGGTGTCAATTAAAGCACAAATTCAGGAGAAAATTAAGTATTTGAGCAGTGTACCAATTGTGAGTAGAATTGAGAATGTACACGGATAGAGAGTGATCACTTAAAACTAGCCATTGTCAGTTCGTAAACTCTGTAAATACTCAAACTTCTAAGTCTTATTCATCTTTCTTGAGATATCAATCAAAATATCACCTTTATGTAATGTAAAATAAAGATGCCGCTACATCCACGCATCCTATTGCCCGCTCAGGTGATCCAACTTCTTCATTTTGCGTACTTGAACAAATATATTTTTCAAACAATCTATTCAGATAAATCGAAATAAATCGAAGGTTATATGGAATTGATTGTTATGCTAGTAGAAAAAACAATCCAATTCCTCTTCAGGAAAAGGACACCTAAACTTGAGGGTATCCTGCAGGATACAAGGGCTGATTTCCTTTTCCACGCCATATGGCTTGGAATAAACGACCAAGGCGTGAACGCGTAGGCAACTGAGGCTCCGATCTGTTAAGAGAAATAAGTGATTATTTAAAAATATCCATAGAAATATCCAACAAATTTCAACTTATGACGGTCTAACAACTAAAGGGTCCGCCAAATAACTTTTTTTTTTTGAAAATGCTATAAGTGCTATCGAGTGTAGCTTCGGCTGTGTGGCACGTAGCGCCGTCCTGTTGAAACCAAATGTTGCCAATATCCTCCTCTTCAATTTTTGTGAACAAAAATCCGTTCAACATGGCCCGATAACGATCGCCATTGACTGTAACGGCCACTCCTTGCTCATTTTCAAAGAAAAATGGCCCAATTATGCCTCTGGACCAAAATCCGCACCAAACAGTGACTCGTTTTGGGTGTACCGGCTTTTCAATGTATGCGTGCGGGTTTTCTGTGCCCCAAATACGACAATTTTGCTTGTTTACATACCCGCCAAGATCAAAATGAGCTTCATCCGAAAAGATGATTTTTTTGGCAAAATCGGCATCTTCTGTAAGTCGATCGCAGGCCCACTCAGCGAAGCGAAAACGCATTGGATGGTCAGTTGGCTTCAACTCCTGAACCAATTGGACTTTGTATGGCGTCATACCAAGGTCTTTATGCAAAATTCGTCTCAATGATGTCTCCGAAATGTTCAATTGTTGAGAACGACGGTGAATTGATGTTGATGGCGCTTCACGCACACTTTCTGCCACAACATCGATATTCTCGGGTGTACGCACTGTTTTTGGCTTTTCACGCTTTGGTTTATCGATGAGGATGCCAGTTTCTTTCACTTTTTTCACAAGATAACGAACATACGGAGCTGACGGTGCTTCTCTTCTTCCAAAAACCGTACGCAATTTTCGCACACATTCTGCAACATTACCATGATTTTCAAAGTAATGTCGCAATATTTCCCAGCGTTGTTCAAGCGTATACACAACCATATTCGCTTAGCGGAAGGATAAAACTAATTATCTGTCAAATCAGACATGAGCTAAGTGTTACCATTCACGAAATAAGCACTAGTTGAAAAAAAAAACTTTAGATGGCGGACCCTATATATTCTAAATCAATCTTTACATATCCCTCACAACGTCAAATATCAAAAAACTTGATTTTTCAGGAGATCGTTTTTAAAGTTTAAAATTATAATGAAATGTATAAAAAAAATATGTCAAGCCACTTATTGAACTTTGTTACTGTGCAACAGATCTTTTGAGGTAAAACCTGAATGTTTTTTCTCCATTCGAAATGTATTTAGTATATTAAAAAAAAAATTTTAAACAAAACATCAATTCAAAATGCAAAAACAACACTTCCTGCCCTTTAGCAGGTAAATATGAGTTAAAAATATGCCGCTTTTGCTGAGATATAGGATATAGTACATTCTGGGCATTCTGAAAACATGCACAACTGAAAGACGATTTTCGTGACGTTGTTGAAAGAAGTGAGCGATATGCATTCTAAACATAAAAATCTCGGTGAGTGGATATACTATTATTATTAACATTTTTGTAAAAAAAAAGGAAAAATTACTAACCACAAAGTAAATGCTTTAAATATGAATAATATTGAGAATAAAATAGAGTTATTTTCTTGAAGATAGTTTACCTGCCAAATCGACAGAACCAGCGGCAAGTAGAAGGGTTGCTCCACAGCAGGCGGGATGGGGAGATCCAGCGGGATTGGGAGGAGCTCTGGTACAAGAACGGGGAGCGGTCGGTCTACAGACACCGTCCCAGGCACCTGCGGGCAGCTTGCAATAGTGTTCAGGGAGCAAGGAAATCTAGTTACCACACACTTTATAGATTACGGAAATTTGATGACCTTTGCGAACGCATGTTTTTCGATTTATTCAAATATCTAAAGTTTAAACCTTCAATCTTCTTTAGTTCTCTACAGATTTAAATAAGAATGCCACCGATAGTCTTGTGATTTTTCATTTTAATTTACTAGCCAATAATCACACATCGATCACGATTATCATGTGTGTTTTTTTTTTTAAATTTTAAATGTGAGTTCTCTCTATCAATGAGTATCGTTTTCTTTTAAAAAATTAGATACTTACTGTTAGAATATCTACATATTATTATAAATTAATGACTTCCTGCACAATAAAATCAGTTGCATTACAAAATCATTTATTTTATCCAAAAATAATTAGACTTTTATGCGTTTAGGATAATTGGATTCAGATGGCGAAATGAGTAGTAAAACAAGTGATCGTAATATTATCGAACCAATCAAAATATCAATTTATCCATTGAATATCAGAATAAATTATTAACCTTAAAGAATGGGAATCGACGTTCTACAGGAACTCCTTGGTGTGAGAATGGTATCCCTAAATGTCTCGTGAATGTGGACGTTATCTCGTGTCCGAAGACATTGACGGGTCCAGCAGCCGCGATGGTTCCCAGGGCTGAAGAAACCAGTGAAGATGGGGCGCTCTGGTAGGCACCCTGGCCTAGCACGGAGTTCTCCAAGGAGCCGCCAAACCTACCCAGGAGTGCGTTTCGTTTGAGGAAATGTTTTTCTCTGTGGTCTATGGCAACTGCGAGAGCGAACAACGAGAAGAAAATCTGCAAAAAATAATAAATCTATAACTGATGTCGATCCAGATGTGCCAAAAATATTAATGAATATTTTGCTATGAATTAATTCGTAAAAGATCCAATATTTTGGCTGCTATGAATAATAGTGTTATATTTTTATATTTTCTACTTAGTCCGCCTCATAATGTAATGGGATGCAGTGCTCTATGCACCATTGTGTGTGGATAAGAGTTAGAAGGAAGAAGAAATATTTTCTCCGGTTTCGTTGTTATCACTGAATTTTCAATTAAATTAATTAATTAAATAAATGATTAAACATGACATTTAGAGGAAATGAAGTTTATGTGATTAAAACTCTAATAACATGTTAATTAAGCAATTCATTTTGACTTATCATTATTCTCAAAACCACTGAAAATGGAAAATAAAATGAAAAAGTTTATGAGATGTACCTAATCAAATAAATTAAAGTAGTTTTGTGAAGACCGAAAACACGTTTTACTATGGTATCTTACCCATTAATTTAAGTTTTGAACCATGGGCTTAGGCCTCAACTATCGTCCAAAAAGCCACATGCTCCATAAACTTCAAATGTGAAATATGAGTGAAATCTAGTAAGCCATTTTACTACCGAATTAAATATTATATTATAGATTTAATATATATTTTTTAAAGTAAACATTGAGCGCCATTTTATTCTGACCGTTGATAGTCAGTCTGGGTTAGCTATGGCACCTATTAAAAACAAATCGAAACATTCATTAAACTATGATACTCTATCGCTTTATCAAAGGAGATATTCGATGAACCACAGATAATTCCTCACATAACAATGGTCCAATGTTTATAAAGAAAATATTAATATGAAAAATAAAAGTGTATTTTTTTAAACGCTTTAATATAATTTTTCAATCTTCCTGAACGAACTTTTTACTGAACTTTACATATTATTTTTGACATGTCAACATAAATAGAGAAGAATATGAAAGTCTAAGTATTTAAGGGTATTTGTATGTAAGTGATTATTATCTTTACATCCAGGATTCGCACCTCACATTCAAATTAAGGAGTTTCTGCTCAATAAAAAGCTTCTTTCATCTCACCAATAGGTATCTCTAGTGAAATTCTAGTAATTTAAGCACAATGTTTCGAAATTGGATCATATACACGTAAATAGAAGTTTCAAGAATTTGAGTAGTGTGATTGTCAATCATGGGTAGAATTAATTAATGTTATACGTGTGTAAAGTGATCACTTAAACCAGCCTATGACGGTAATAAAAACACAAATATTTCTAAATATTTCCCGTAAATACCCAGACTTCCATATGCTTCTTCATCTATATTGATATGTCAAAAAATAAATGGAAAAATAACTCCTATAGTTGGAGAAAAACCAAATTTGTGAACAAGTATTTGGACACACTCAAAATAATGTAAACTTTATTTTAGATTAAAAAAAAAGAGAAGTAAGAATGAAACATAGTTATGTGAAAATGCGGTTTGTTTTATATTTGTATTTTTTATTTTTAATAAATAAATAACTAATGATATGGTAAAAGTTAGCGACCAGCCTTAAATGGGCAGTTCCTTTGCAGATTACACTGCACACTGTATATGTATCATCTTGTTTATCTACTTACAATGGGCTTCATCGTATATGGAAGATTTCCTATTGAATAACTAAGTCACCTCAACACAACACGACACGACACGCACAGTGTGGTCAGAAAGTAATGCAACAAGTGAAAACTTCCGCAATACGACTACTATTTATAGCAGATTTTGAAATAATACTTGTTTTAATAACTTCTGACCCCCCCATTACTCCGTTGAACTAACTACTCTAGGGTGAATATTATTTCTGATTATAACGGTATTCAATTTTTGCCATCTTTAGATTTAGAGTAGGGTTGTGGTCCCGTGATTAGTGTCGCGGACTCTTAAGTCACAGTTTCTTGATTCGAACACACTCTATTAAAATTTTATACCTATTTCTAATAATGAGCCGCTTAGGCTCACAGAATAGTATGAAATTGAAATAATTGTGTAAATAATGAAAACACAAATATTTCTCTTCTTAAAAAATATTACTTTTTTGACATCTCATCAAAGATGAAGAAGAATATGGAAGTCTGGGCATTTACGGGGCTTACGACCGTCATAGGCTGGTTTGAGTGATCACTTTACACACGTGTAACATTCACCAATTCTACCCATTATTGACAACCACACTACTCAAATTCTTGGAAGTTCTATATATATGAACCAATTTAGAAACCTTGTTCATGAATCACTAGAACTTCACTAGAGACATCTATTGGTGAGATGTAAAGAAGCTTTTTATTAAGCAGAAACTCTTATATTAGTATGTGAGATCCGAATCCTGGATTATAATCACACACATGAGAAACGCCAGAAAATACCATTTTCATTTTTATTATTAAGCTTAATAATAAAAATGAAAATGTTATTTTCTGGCGTTTCTCATGTGTGTGATTATAATCCAGGATTCGGATCTCACATACTAATATAAGAGTTTCTGCTTAATAAAAAGCTTCTTTACATCTCACCAATAGATGTCTCTAGTGAAGTTCTAGTGATTCATGAACAAGGTTTCTAAATTGGTTCATATATATAGAACTTCCAAGAATTTGAGTAGTGTGGTTGTCAATAATGGGTAGAATTG
This sequence comes from Brachycentrus maculatus, assembly GCF_059751285.1. Classification (NCBI taxonomy): domain Eukaryota; kingdom Metazoa; phylum Arthropoda; class Insecta; order Trichoptera; family Brachycentridae; genus Brachycentrus; species Brachycentrus maculatus. The sequence goes on from NW_028280927.1 coordinate 633,384, forward strand.
GTGAATGTTACACGTGTGTAAAGTGATCACTCAAACCAGCCTATGACGGTCGTAAGCCCCGTAAATGCCCAGACTTCCATATTCTTCTTCATCTTTGATGAGATGTCAAAAAATAATATGAAAATAACTCCTGTAATTGGAGATAATCCAGATTTTGTGAACAAGTATTTGGACACACTTAAAATGTTGTAAAAAATATTACAGTAGGAACTTTCTTAACCAATGTTCATATAAATTTCTGAATAATCCTTTTTTCATTATTACAAATACCCATTAGTCACAAATGCTAACAACTGATAAAACTGCGTTACTTTCGTCTAGATTAATTTCGAAAAATCCGCCTTTGATAATGATTTCCCATTTTAATTGTTTCATTTTCTGCTACTCTTATTGGAATAACCGATTCCTTATCTATTTTTTATTATGATTTACAATCAAATAATGTTATGCTGTAAAAATAATTCCATATTTCTTTTGAAATCTTAGTACATACTTTATTAATTTCATCCCTTTAAAAATTTTAATAAGCTGCCCTCACTGAATATCCCTATGTCAAGGGAATATTTTACAAAAAAAATTAAAAAATTCATTTGTAATTTTTCTATCTAATCATCTAAGACATGGCCAAAATAGGTGTTTTTTAACTTCAATTTTTTAACAATTCATTAAGTTTACAAAATATTTATTTATTACTTACCAAAAAAAATTTATGAAAAACTTGTAAACAAATTGAATTTATTGAACGTGAATCATTTATGATTACGATAGTAAGTCATAAAAGTAGTCATAATACATCCCAGATAATGATTGCAATTTTCGCTTTATTGTGATACAAAACCGCTTATCTGAATGTCGTAATTTATGTCGTATTTGATGGTAAAAAATACATGAAAAATACTTTTTACTATGTGAAATAGGTGTAACATGAATAAATACTATCATCGTACTTAACTTTTAATATAATAAAGAATAATTATTTATTATCCTCGTAGATAGTTCACTGTCGTCATAGTTGCAGTCAATAGTTTTTTATTCTACCACAATTTGATTCCTATTTTCAAACATAAGTTACTTGAGCGTGCCATAAAATACTTTTAAGTTAAAACATTTAAGTATTTCATAAGAATATCTCTCTTTTATTAATTTTTAAAAAAAAATTCTTTTAGCATGCATCATTGTTCTCTAAAGTTGCTTTCCATGTCTTAAATACGAATCAGGATGATTTTTACATTAATATGAAAAAAATAACCATAACGAGCAGCACGTAAAAGTATTTTACATTTAGTCTTTGGTGTTCTATAATAAGCATTAATTAAAATTTAAAATATTTCGGTTTTTTTGTACTATCGTGTGGAAACCTTTCTTTTACGACATTTATTATTATTGTCAATGGTGAATCCTTTTAGGAAATCACCCGCAAACAGGTGAAAAAGGATGGGGAAGAAATTATATTAGCTATTGTCAACATCTGTAAGTAGCGAGTAAAAAAATACAAAATAATATGTTCATTAGAAATTTAACATAGATATTTTCAACAACAAAAAAATATACAATAATAATAAAACCCTTATCCGCACCCGAATGGTGCATAGGGCACTGTGTCATATAAACGCAGTGTTATCTTAATCGTTTACACATGAAGGAAAGGTAAAAAACAAAAAAATAGCATAACAAAAATTCGATGAATGTTTACTTTAATACTTTTCTCGACTTTACTTAAATGAAATTAATGAAATAATGTTTTAATGTAATTTTTCTGAATCTTTTTTATATTTTTCAATTTATAATATCTTTATATTGATTACCTCTTTCATAATTTGTAAGGTTAAATGCAAAAAAAAATGTAATATTTATATTGATGTGAAGAATAAGTATTTGCTTTGGCTAAGTACCGATTAAAACAAAAAAGTAGAAATTGTAAATTTATTATCACATAATGATAATTTTTATTATTATTTTATTTAAAAATGCATAACTCTTTTAATACCCTTACATTTTAGAAGTCCGAAGCAACTGTTTTATTTATTGCTGGGTGAAACTGTGCCAAATACAATAGATTAATGTATCGCTTTACTCAAACTTCATGGTACGATAAAGTGGTTTTCCATTACATTTTGGGTAAATATTTTTACTTCCCATTTTCTAAAAAATCAGAAAATGTCGTGTTTGTTTAAGAATGTTGATATAACTTGTTCTCTGTAAAATAGTTTAACTTGTTCTCTCATACAAAAATGTACTGTTAACTGATTATCGTAGAACTTGTATATCTATATCAACATTAATAAAATATATGTATATCGTAATTCCTTAAGCTATCTCTGTTCCGTCTACTGTATTGGATTGAATTAATATTCAGGTGCAATTAAAGTTGATCAGTAATAGTCATGTCACTTTATGAAGTGTCGTACAATTTATTATGCTGGCAAAGACTCTGGTTATGTTATGAAACTATTTAATTTGTTGATCTTAACAAATTCATCTCAGAATAAAACGATTATTGAAATACGAAGAGAGTAAAATCACTATGAAAATGAATTCACATTTTGGTGCTAACTTTTATATCCTCCAAAAATTTTATTTATGTTAATTGTATTTTTTATGTGCGTTAATTTTATTTTTTTTTATCTCTGCAAAAGAATACTACTGAGTTCTATTAACAATATTTTGAGTGTGTCCAAATACTTGTTCAAAATAATAATAATAATATTATGAGTTCTATTCATATTTTTCTTTATTTCCAATCAGCATGGAGTATTTTTTAAGTGAATGTCTTAATATTGACATATTGGCTATCGGTAAAATATATTTGTGTAAACCTCCATTTAATTTCCAGATCAATGAATTCGATTTACAGATGCATCAATATCAATATGTCAAGTAATTGCATTACGTAGTTTAAAATTAAGCTTAAAATAAATTATTTAATAAAAAAAAAACTTCTTCCATTTGTATTTGGTTTTTTTAATATCATAAATATAAGTGTAATTTTCTATTTATATAAAAATTATTTTATTTATAATAATTTTAAAACGTAAAAAATATAAATGCATAAAACGTTTTTCGATAACATGTTCAGTTTTAAAATGGAAATTTTAAAGCTATATATTTTCCTCTGAATTTATGTAGGTAAAGGGATTATTTTTTGAGTTGGTGAACATCTTGGGACACTTGCACGGTCCCACTATTATCTGGGCCATTTCGGAACTGATGCTCCGCATTTGGGTAGATTATTTGTGTATTTGAGTGCGTCATTTGTTCATCAGGATACGGAGGTGGCGCATTTGGGTACACCATGTGCTCGTTTGGATACATCATTTGTCCGTTTGGGTACTGCATTTGGGTATCTGGATACACCGTTTGTGCATTTGTGAACTGCATTGGTGCATTTGATTGATACGGCGATTGTAAATATGGATTTGGCATAGCGTGTGATTGAATTATATTCTTTGACACTAATGCGCTGTAATAATTCCTCACCACGACAATGAAGTAAATTTTCAATCCTGTAAATAAAAAATAACGTGGTATATATTTTTTTTGTAATTAAACAAACGTACAATTGTTTTGCGTTCGATAATGACAAATTTTAGATACCTGCAACCTTTATATTATTTATAAAAATGTGGAAGTCTGGACATTTACAGGGCTTACGACCGTCATAGGCTGGTTTAAGTGATCAGTTTACACACGTGTAACATTCATCAATTCTACCCACGATTTACAAGCACACTTAAATTCTTGAAACTGCTAAATATATCAAATTCGAAACACAGTATACGAGAGTTTACTAGAGACATTTATGGTGTATACATTCCTGCAAATGCCCAGACTTCCATATCCTTTTTAACATATGTTGAGATGTCAAAAATAATTGAATTTTTATTAAATTGTCGAAAAACTCAGTTCTAAATGTAAAATTCAAGTCAGCAAAACTATATTTAGTTTTGTTGACTTGACATTGTCCTTCCAGTTTGAATTTTTGAGGTCGAGATCTCTAAATATAATATAATATAATAATCTCTAAATATACCCCATCTCGATACATGTAATACACTAGACCCTCTCTTAACGGTCCCGACGCTTTAACCGGCCTCTTCTAAGAGTACCTCGGGCCCAAAATACAACAAAAAAATATTGGAGTGATGTGTGGTTTTTTCCGGTACATAATTTTTACAATTTGTAATTGTATTTCATTTTAAATGTGTTTTTCACTACCTCCTCTTTAACCGGCTTTTTTTGCTATCCGGCCCCGGGTCGGTCCCCTCAAGGCCGGTTAAGAGAGCGTCTACTGTACTATAAAAATGGTTATTGTCTTACCTGGGTAAATTATAGCGTAACATATTCCAAGAATACCACTTTCACTTTCATCATCCGCAAAACACAGTACCGCGTATATGAAAGGGCATATCATGTTGACAAGTATACTAATTATCGAGAAAAAATTCCATGTCACTAAGAGTGATGTGTATTCCTAAAAATCGATACAATGTACATATTAGGTTAATTATAATAATCTGTAACAACTTTATTGACATATATTTCACAGTTTGGGATTATTGGATACAGTGGTTCGAGCGAGGCACTTTAAAATACAGTGGAACACCTCATGTTTATTTATTTTATTAACATAAATTGTATACATTCATTTAAATCACAATTTTAAATATATTTTACAAAGACCCACCAAGCCACCTTGTATGTTTTGTCGGTAGAGTTCTTTTTGAATATATTTTATGGTTTTAACAAATTTTAACCTAATACACACAAAACAGAGAGAAAAATTAAGAATTTACAATTTTCATAAAATAAACTCATAACGACCATAATTCGTACTAGAATTTTACTCGTTAAGCGAAACTTTTTTTGACTAGCACCCCGGCTCTAAAGTCCCGGCTCACAACTGAATGTCGTGAAAAAATGATTTGAAAAAATCTTTTCTCTGTAACTCATGCGAAAAGTCGCTCGTTAAGGGAGCAACTTTTTCCCATTTTTTCTGCTCGCTAAGCGAATAACTCAAAGTTCTGATATAAATCTCTTAATCGCAGGACAACACACTCAGGACACACAAAGCACCTATCGCTCACTCCTTTCAAGAACGTCATTAATCAAAACTCGTCAATTTTCAGTTGTGGATTTTTTTCGAAATGCCCTGAAAATGTACTATATCCCAGCAAAAGAGGCATATTTTTAACTTAATATTTACCCGCTACAGGGTAGAAAGTGTTGTTTTTGCATTTTGAAGAAAAGGTATTGTTTAAATATTTTTTTAAGTATACTAAATATTTTTCAAATGGAGAAAAAACCTTCAGGTTTTACCTAAAAAGATCTGTTGCACAGTAAAAAGTTCAGTAAGTGGCTTGATATTTATCTTTAATACATTGTATTATATTTAAAATCGTTCTCCTGAAAAATGAAGTTTTTTGATTTATGACGATCTTAAAAGGAGTGAGCAAAGTGTGAAAAGTAATCACTAATTAATCAATAATTGATATTTATTTTTAATACGTTTCATTATATTCTTAAACTTTAAAAACAAGTTTTTTGAAGTCTCCTGAAAAATAAAGTTTTTTATTGAATGAGCGCTATGTATAATAAACTGCATAAAATAAATGCAGAAACAAATCAAACATTTCATCAAAGGAACATTGAATATAACTTAGTAAAGTCGTATGGCCTTCACCCACTATCAACAAAGATAGCGAAACTATTTAAGTATAAGAAAGACCTGTCAATAAATGGATAGGACTTGTGTAAGTCGCGTTATTCCCCACATGTCATCCATGATTGCATGACTCTTGACAGACAGTAACGAAAAATAACAGACAGTAATTTTTTAAGTATTTTAAAATGTATCATCGACACGGGAAATCCCAGTAAGGATTAAAATATATATACACACACACACACACACACACACATATTTATATTAATATGTATAAAACTAACTATCTAACCACTTCCCCGCAGGGGCAGGTAGAGAGAATCGAACCCCACACCACTCTATCTTTGCAAGCATTCTTCGCCTCTTCTCTTGGTATATTCATGCATCTCCTCATACATGCCCGACGATTATTACGACTCCTGACCCGGCCGCTTTCAAGTATTTGACATACTGACTGTGCCAAGTTTTCCTCGGTCTTCCTCTGCTTTTTTTTCAACTATTCGCCTCATAAATTTGTTTAACCGTTCTTTCCTCACTCATACGTTCCACATGTCCAAACCATCTCAACACATCTTTCTAAATATATTATATTCGTTATTCATTGTTATTAATTCTTCGTTATCCATTCGATCCACATACCACCTGAAAGAACTTAATCTTTTCAACTATCCCAAATTCAGCCTTAGATTCCTTTCTTCATTTTTTAATTCTGTCATACAACGTTTTTTCCACACATTCGTCTTAGGGAGCGCAACAGAATATGTAATATCAGTTACTTAATCTTCCTCAAACCCTCATCCGCACCCAACGGTGCATAGGGCACTGCGTTATATAAACGCAGTGTTATCTTGATCATTAACACATGAAGGAATGGTGATCAGCCCTCCTCCTCAGGTACCAGTCCAGGGTAGTATTGAATAAATATTACAGTGAAAAACTGTGATATTTATTCAATAGTACTCCCCCCTCCCCCCCCCGGGAATCGAACCCGGGACCTCCAGTACAGTAGTCGAGCATGCTGACCGTCCATTATCATCCTCTCTGCAATGAAAATATCAGTTTACATGGTTATAAAATTAATTTCCGATACCTTGACTATTCCAATGAGTAGCATTATATCCATTAATATCGCGATGGCACTAAATAATGCTAATGCGATGAATACTCCTACAAAAGAGCTCACGTTGTCTATTTCTCTGCTATCTTCATCCTCAATTCCAGTTACTAATACCGATGTCAGTATTAACATAATCCATGCAATAGCCTGAAAACAAAAATACGAGTATTTCATAATTAATATCAAACCTTTCAATCCTTAGATCTCAAATTTGCAATTAAGGAGCTTGCGAAGGATAGATCAGACGTCGTATCGCCATTGCCAAAAGTGCAATACCTAGAGCTAGACAAAATCTGGAAAGATCGGAGTATGAGCAACAACACCAAAACGCTTGCCAGGATTTGGTCCACTTTTTTTTTGTATATGCTGTTGAAACATGGACCATAAAAGAGGCAGAAAGGAGAAAATTTTACGCATTTCAAATGAGTTGTCCACTTGCAAACCACGTTATGTTAAAAAATCAAGTTTTTTGGCCAATGGCGGCAATCGGTAGAAGATTAAATCTTCTACCGATTTGAACCTTTTTGAGAGATATTTGAAAGTGAACTGTACATCGGCATAGCGAGTTTTGCAAGAGTATTGATTTTTCTATTCCAATTTATTTCTAACTTAACGAGTTTTGGCAGATTTGTCAAACATGACGTTAATATTCTAGATTTTCCACCGATTGGCGCCATTGGTTAAAAACCTATTTTTTTTTAACAAACCGTGGTTTGCAAGTGGACTGCTCAAACGTGGCTTTGGAGGCTTATGCTCTGAATCCCATGGACAGTTAGACGCACCAACTAGTCCATTTGGCAGGAGTTACACTGGATGGCTTGACTCCAGTCAGTGTCTGTAAACGACCGACTCTTCAGTACTTTAGACTCATTGCTCGTGTCAATGAGGATAGCCTGGAACGACTGGTCGTGATTGGTGAAAAGAGAGAGAGAAAGATCCCCATAAGATGGACCGATCAAGGCAGTAGCAAGCGTCTCGGTGGTTGGAGCGCTACGTGCAGCGCAGTCAAGGGATAACTGGAGAAAGACTTTGCTTCGACAGGGGTCACAACTTTACTACTACTACTACTATCATCACGCCGTTTCCTCGCAGGGGTAGGCAGAAACGATGGAACGCCACACTCTTCTGTCCTGACATACAGTCCTCGCCTCCTTCACATCCATACATCTAGTCATACATGCCCTCCGATTACACAGACTTTTGACACCGCCAGATTTTAGGTTCTGATTGATCTAATAGTGCCAAGTCTTTTTCGTTAGTCCTCGTTCTGTTTTCCGCCACATATATTTTCTAAGTCATTCTCTCGCTATCCATTCGCTCCACATGTCCATACCACCGTAAAGAACAACTTTAAATATATATATCTATAATGTGACAGTCTTTTTTTTAATACATCAAATAAATTTTACAAAGGATACGTACCAAATCAATAATTCCTATCATTAAGGATCCATTTTTTAAACTCATCCCAAAGCAGCATCTTCGCATTCTGCACATTTTGATTTTTATGTTTCACTGAAAACTTAAATATGTATGTAAACTTATGTACACACATATACACAACAAATAATTATTATCACATTTGATGACTACGAACGGAAATAGTTTCTTCGCTTTTTATAGAACTATAGTGTTTATTGACTTTGTGGGATAACATGACAACGTCTTTAACATTCGTTTGATAATGCCCTAACAAGGTGAAACAATTGTCACAATACAAAAAATCTGTGTTTGATTTAAAATTAATGCATAAAAAAAAGGAAATATATTACTTTACCTAAAACATGGATTAGATTTTTACTGGAAAATGATATAACTATAGGTATATGTCTTCAACATTCGTTTGATAATGCCCTAACAAGGCGAAACAATTATCACAATATAATTTTTATGTGTTTTTGTTAATAAAATACAACTTAGTAGACTCAAAAAATATGTGTTTGATTTAAAATAAATAAATAAAAAATAGAAAAAATAAAAAAAAGGAAATATATTACTTTACCTAAAACATGGATTAGACTTTTACTGGAAAATGATATAACTATAGGTATATATTTTTTATGTCGGAAAAAAATATGCTGCATTAATAAAATTTATTAATTCATCGAGTAAATAAATGGAATAAGCATAATGAAAATTTTAATTGAACCTATTTCTATTACACTTGATATTGTTCTAATTTACATTTAAAATTGTATATTTAAGATTGTTCAAATTTATGTTTAAAATTTGACGTCCACCTCCGTAGTGTAACGGTCAGCACGCTCGGCCACCGTTCTGGAGGTCCCGGGTTCGATTCCCAAGGGGGGTAAAATAAATATAAGTGATTTTTTCACTTTAATATTTATTCAATATTACCATGGACTGGTACCTGAAGCGGAGGGCTGATCACCTTTCCTTCATGTGTATGTAAAACGATCAAGATAACACTGCGTTTATATGACACAGTGCCCTATGCACCATTCGGGTGCGGATAAGGGTTTTATTAAATTATTATATTTAAAAACAGAAATAATTTTCGGTTCAGGATTTTTCGCGGTTTCAACAAATTCTCAAAAATTATCAAATCGACAACCGCCACTCAATCTCAGCTTTATGAAAAAGTTTTTTATGTTTAAACCACATATCACAAACATGAAAATTATCACCAAAACGTTAAATCATGTGTTTCTACTTTTACAAAGCACACAAAATTAACCAATTAGTATTATAGTATGCATCACACAATAACAAAAAAATGATGTTCACCTCTCTGCCAACTTGTTAGAATAGAACCAAACATAAATGTTTTCTCGGCAATTTTTATTTATTGTTTATATACCGCGGTTCTAAATAATTAATCTTATCTGTGTGTTAGATAACATTTTATCATGGATTAGAGAACATCATTGCCAAGTAAACTTGTCTGTGGATTGTCCTAGTATCCACAGACAAGTTCACTTTTTTCCGACATACTCAATGTATGAATTGGTGAAATTACGGAAACATTGGAATCCCGGAAAACCGAAATCCCAGGAAATCGGACAAGATTTTAAAGAAAAGTATTTGTAGGAAAACACCCAAAGACCGAAGAAAACATTTATTATTACATGAAATTATTATATAACTAACTAACCATCACACCGCTTCCCCGCAGGGGTAGGCAGAGAGAATAGAACGCCGCACCACTCTGTCTTTGCAAACATTCTTCGCCTCTTCCACGTTCATGCATCTCCTCATACATCCCCGCCGATTGTTACGCCTCCTAACCTGACCACTTTCAAGTATTTGGCATACCTGATCGTGCCATGTTTTTCTCGGTCTTCCTCTGCTTCTTTTCCCAATAACATTCGCCTCATAAATTTGTTTAACCGTTCTTTCCTCGCTCATTCGTTCTACATGTCCAAACCATCTCAACACACCTTTCTTAATTTTATCGATAATGCTCATCTCAGCTTTGCATTATTTCCTTATTTCACTATTATATATCATTATTATATCTGAAACCTAATTTTGTTAAAAATATTGGAAAGTTAATAAAGTATACAGAACTGCACCTGTATTGATACTCAAGTACTGTATAATATAGATTGAAATTTAAAAAAAGTTCTTAATAAAGTAACATATCGCTCACTCCTTTCAAGAACGTCATAAATCAAAAAACTTGATTTTTCATGACAACGTTTTCAAAGTTTAAAAATATAATACAATGTATAAGAAATAAATATCAAGCCACGTATTGAACTTTTTACTGTGCAACAGATCTTTTTAGGTAAAACCTGAAGTTTTTTTCTCCATTTGAAAAACATTTAGTATATTTAAAAAAATAATTAAACAATGCCTTTTCTTCAAAATGCAAAAACAACACTTTCCGCCCTGTAGCGGGTAAATATTAAGTTAAAAATATGCCACTTTTGCTAGGATATAGTACATTTTCTGGGCATTCCGAAAACATGCACAACTGAAAATTGACTATTTTTGGTTTATGGCGTACTTGAAAGGAGTGAGCGATATGGTATACCTTAATAGGAACAACGTCATATAATAGGTACTAGGTACTTACAACATTTTTAATGGGTCCAAATACTTGTTCACAAATCAGGATTATTTCCAATTAAAGGAGTTATTTTTTATATTACTTTTTGACATCTCAACATAGATGAAGAAGAATATGGAAATGTGGGCATTTTACGGGGCTTACAACCGTCATAGACTGGTTTTAACCAAGCCCAGACCTCCATATTCTTCTTCATCTGTATATATTTTTTAAAATAATAATAATAGTACGTACTTCATTAGCATTAGAGAGAATGAACAAGTAAGAACACATTGTTAAGTACTAAGATGTCAATTTAGTATTTTATATTGTACAGGGTGTCGTAATAAGAAATGGAATTAGAAATTATTGAAAAACAAGGAAATTATTTTTAAAATTTCATATTTTGGTATTTAAAGTTTTGTAATGTATTTCTAAAGAACGTGTAGAAATTTAGTGTGGAAAATTGTTTCTAATTAAACCACTTATTTAATGAGGAATTTTGCATCGCCCATAATATTCTTGACATGAAGTTGAGATTTCACATAACCTCAAACTTTAAGTAGTGCTGATTCCTCCGAAACTTGCCATAACTTGGTGTGGTCATTGGGCCGATTCGTCATTACAGTTCTCCACAAACAAAATCCACGTTGCTTCGAATTAAAAATATATTTATTTATCTTAAAACATTAGAATTAATTAATATTTAACCATTGTTGACATGTCTAAAGGTTGGGATTGATGCGTATCTTGTTGAGACATTTGAACGGTGGCATTAACAACTGGGGCATTTTGGAACTGATTTGCGTTTGGGTACGCCATTTGCGCGTTCGGGTACGCCATTTGAGCATTTGGGTACGCCATTTGAGCATTTGGGTACGCCATTTGAGCATTCGGATACGCCATTTGACCATTCTGGTACATCATTTGCGTATTCTGGAACTGCATTGGTGCATTTTGTGGGTACGGCGTTTGTAAATATGGATTCGGCATTATGTTTGGAATAGCGTGCGGTTGAATTATATTCTTTGATGCTACTTCACGAAAGTAGTTATTTACCACGACTATGAAATATGTTTTGAACCCTGTAAAAAATACGTACATACAAACCATATTTTTTAATAATTATAATAATAATAAATATAATAAATATTGTATAAGTTTAATAATATAATAAGTAGTGTTCTGCATTTCTTAAAAATATAAAAATTCAATGATCCATATCTCGTAACTGACATTTATATATATATATATATATATATATATATATATATATATATATATATATATATATATATATATATATATATATATATATATATATATATATATATATATATATATATATATAGATATATATATATATATATATATATATATATATATATATATATATATATATATATATATATGTGTGTGTGTGTGTGTGTGTGTGTACTGTGAAACTAATAAGCATATAAAAATGTTTTAAAAATCTTTGCATTCAAATACGTGCTAGATTGTATACCTATACAGAAATGTGGAAGCTGTTTTTCTGGGAAGCTTTTATTTTCAAACAGCTTTTTGCGGCACACACAATTCCTAACATTATGGCAAACAGCGTGGATCTTCTGCGACACTGCTGTCATTTAGCATTTTGACTAAATAAAAAATCAGAGATTTTAAATATTTATATTACAAGCATTGTAAAATTATACATTTTTAACAAACATTAGAAATATGTGCTTACTGTTTTCTATCAATCCAATTTAACCAGACTGAGATATGACAACCATGTCCGCCCCGTAGTGCAATGGTCAGCACGCTAGGCTACCGTTCAGGATGTCCCGGATTCTCAGGGGGGGTCAAATAAATATAAGTGATTTTTTCCTTCTTCTTTTACCATTTTTAAAAATTCTGTTTCATTTTTATTTCCGATAACTAAGTGGAATTGAATAAAAAACTAATGACATATCGCTCACACCTTTCAACAACATCATATATACCAAAAACTTGATTTTTCAGGACATCGTTTATAGAGTTTAAGAATATAATGAAATGTATTCAAAATAAATATCAAGCCACTTATTGAACTTTTTACTGTGTAAAAGATTTTTTTAGGTAAAACTTGAAGGTTTTTTCTCTATTTGAAAAATATTTAGTATATTTAAAAAAAAATAATCAAACAATACCTTTTCTTCAAAATGCAAAAACAACACTTTATGCCCTGTAGCGGGTAAATATTAAGTTTAAAATATGCCGCTTTTGCTGGGATATAGTACATTTTCACTACTGAAAATTGACGATTTTTTAAATATGACGTTATTGAAAGGAGTGAGCGATATGATTCATTCGTCAGGTACGAGATATGAGATCACCCCCGATATAAACAACAATGTGTTACATAAATAGATGTTATCTTACCAAAATAAATTGCAGCGTAGAATATTCCGAGAATACCATATCCAGTTTCACCGTCTAATAAATTCATTATTCCAAATACAATAGGGCATATAGTGTTGAAAAATAATGCCAATACAGAGAATGAAACCCATACTACTATCAGTGGGGAATATTCCTGAAATTATTCAATAATAATTAATTCAGCATTGTTTGGAAAGCATCTGAAAAATTATGATGGATTCGATGTTTTAACCTGTATTTAATAATATAACTCAAACTTATTTTGCAGTTAACAAGTCACCATTACTTAATCGTTGGTTATTAGTTGACTTTTCAATAACAAAGCGTTCGACCATCTCTTACAATTGACGCATATACAATAGCAATTTCAGGCCTGATTGTCTGATAATCGCCCAGTTAAGCTAAAAACAATAGCGTAATAAAATATGCCAATTTAATATTAGAAAAAATTGTTATTTAAATGAAACACTATCGCCATCAAAATATGATCTGCCATATCGAACTTTGGATCATACATACATGTTGGATCATACATTCACTGCATTAAAATACCCCATAAACAGTTTTGGGGTGTTTTAATGCCATGGCGGATCAAAGAGATGCACATCAGAGCCAAAACGCTTCCTCCAATATTTGATGTGAGGTTAAAGTTAATAAGAAAATGATACAACATAAGCAAAAAGATTTTAATGATATTTCTGAGGCGATTTTTCAGAATTATTAAACTAGCGATATTGGATGCACAAGAATTACAGTAGGAAAAACTAATAAATCCATCTAACATTTCCTTTTAGTTTCCACCAACAACGAAAATACTACCAGGGAAATATAAATCAGACAAAATTCACCACAGAAGCTTCAAAGCTTAAAAAGAAACAAATAACGATCCTAACCAGGACCTTGACAAGACACTGTAGACTGAGGAATCACATGACAAAAATTGGACTACATGACTCGCCAGTCTGCAGATTTTGAATGGAGGATAAAGAAATACCAATCCACATTCATTATAACTGTGACGCATTCGCTCGCAAACGAAGTCACATCCTTGGAGGACCACTAATTGACTCTGAGAAGGTTAAGCTCTTACCACCAAGACAGGTCGTGAGCTACATGACTCATGTAGGTCTTGAGAGTGAGCTATGACACAGAGGGAGGTCACAATAGACCAACTATGGTCGTCGTGACATAAGGGATGCAAGATCCCTTGACCTCATATTTATAAATAAATAAAAATGTAGGTATAAACAGATTTTGCATAGATGCTAGAAGATAATAAATATAGCCTTGAGAGATGGTACCTCCTACATAAGGACTATGACCAGTTCAATAAGTAATCAATTCCTGCAGGCTGAATCTAATAGTATATCTAGCTTAGTGGATATTAGTGAAAACTTAAGTTATTAATGCAGTGACTAAAAAAATATTATTTCCATCATTTTGAGTGTATCCAAATACTTGTTCACAAATCTGGATTATCTCCAATTATAAGAGTTTTTTAAATATACTGGTACCTGAAGCGGAGGGCTGATAAGCTTTCCTTTGTGTGTTAACGATCAAGATACCACTTCGTTTATAAAATGCAGTGCCTTATGCACCATTGGGGTGCGGATAAGGGTTTGAAGAAGAATAATGTTTCTATCATACCTTCACTACTCCGATGATAAGCACTATATCCATGAGGATGATGATGGCGCTAACACATGACATCGCGATGTAAAGGCCTACGTAGTTGTTCGTATATGAAATCTCTATACTGCCAATGTAGTCCCAGTGAACGACAGTCGCCAATATCGTTGATGTTATGAACATGGCCAAAGCAACAATCTGGAAAGGAAAATAATTTTTTTTTAAACTATTTAAGTCAAATAGGAAGAGCAGCCTAATTTTTAATTTAAGTAGTCACTGTGTCACTGTCTGTCTCTATAGTGTAATAGTTAGGGGCAGTGGTGGGATTCAGCCCGTTCGCACCGGTTCGCTAAAACCGGTGCCTTAAATTCTTAGGGTGAAGATTGACCAGAGCATTTCGTCGTAACGTAATGTCGTAACATTGCTCGCGGCGAGCATCAGCGAGCATCCGAAACTATGGATGGAGCGCTCGGCTCGCTGTACTGACCATGCAAATACTGGCATCGTAACGTGTAGAGTTACGACGAAATGGCTCCGGTCAGTCACCACCCTTGGAGTTCGCCGAACCGGTCCTTAACCCTTTGTTGTCACACAATATTCCAATTGAGATCAAATTGTGCGAATTCAATCAACTTTTCCGTTACGAACTTGACATTAATGATTTCCGCGAGACATAGAAACTTTCCCTACTATTATAATTGAAGCATTCTCAATTGTTATGTGAATGTTCTGTTTATGAGCAGAATAAAAAACAAATAAATGAATAAATGTAAAAACTATTTTTTATAAGGGTTGGGGCAGTACCTAAAGGGCGAACCGGTTCTTGAATTTTTTTAATCCCATCTCTGGTTAAAGTTTAGCTGCCGTGCTGGAGGCCCTGGGTTCGATTCCCGCAGGCGACCCCCCGGGTCAAAATAATATTTATATTTTAAAATTACAATAATAATAACATAAGTGATTTTTCACTGTAATATTTATTTGACATTATCCCGGACTGGTCAACTGAATCGTAGAATTCATCAGATTGTCTTCATGTAAGTAACGATCAAAATGATATTTCATCAATATGATGCAGTGTCCTATGCACCATCGGGTGCTGATAAAGGTTTAAAAAAGGAAGAGTCATTTTCAGTCAGATTTTTAGCGTTGCAATGTTTATCATTAAGGCGAGATAGTCGATACCCCGCACTTATAAAACAGGATGCAAGTTCTGCAATAAGGATATATTATTTATTGATTTGGCATTAACTTTGTGGAATCACACACTGATTATTAAAAATTAAACCCTTGTATTAGGCCACTAATTGAGTTTTATTTCATTTCACTCGACTAGTTTCGAAAACTGCAGATGTTTTTGGTTTCTGTCAGCGAAAACAAATGTAGTTTTCGAAACTAGTCGTGTATAATGAAATCAAACTCAATTAGTGGCCTAATACAAGGGTTTAATTTTTGATAATCAGATTATTTTTTGACATCTCATCAAAGATGAAGAAGAATATGGAAGTCTGGGCATTTACGGGGCTGACGACCGTCATAGGCTGGTTTAAGTGATCACTTTACACATGTGTAACATTCACCAATTCTACCCATTATTGACAACCACACTACTCAAATTCTTGGAAGTTCTATAAATATGAACCAATTTAAAAACCTTGTTCTTGAATCACTAGAATTTCACTAGAGACATCTATTGGTGAGATGTAAAGAATCTTTTTTACTAAGCAGAAACTCTTATATTAGTATGTGAGGTCCGAATCCTGGATTAGAATCACACACATTAGAAACGACAGAAAATACCATTTTCATTTTTATTATTTAAGCTTATAATTTGACCAGATAATTTATTTACAACATTTTGAGTGTGTCCAAATACTTGTTCACAAAATCTGGATTATCTCCAATTACAAGAGTTATTTTCACATTATTTTTTGTCAAAAAATAATATGAAAATAACTCCTGTAATTGGAGATAATCCAGATTTTGTGACAAAGTATTTGGACACACTCAAAATGTTTTAATAATCAGAATGTGATTCCACAAAGATAAAATATATTATAAAGATACTGATATATTAATTATTGATTTGGCATTAAGCCAAATCAATAATTAATATATCAGTATCCTTGTTGCAGAACTTGCATCCTGTTTTATGTACAGTTTATGGAAGACTAATGTTGGACGGTACGATACCTACGTCTAAACCGCAATTATCTATCTAATCAACTAGCTACCTCACATATATAAAATAGCACCCAGTCAGGGATCAAAATGAATGAACTGAAAAAAAATACTTTAGGAAAGATAGTTGAGTGATAAGTTATATTTTCTCTTTTTTTCCTTTAAACATGCTTCCAATCATGTTTTTTCTTTTTATATGCCTATTTTCTGCACCTTTTATTGCTTAATAATTTTCAGTTTGTCCTGTGTTTTCTTATTTGTTACTTTTTTATCTGTTTTTCAGGTTTGTCAACATGTCCAAAATGAGTGATGAAAATTACTCATCGGGATTATTATATGCGTATGCAATAGGTTTAAACAAATAAATAAATAAATTTATTCCATCGTACAAAATAAAAATTTAATTATTAAATTTAAAATTAATATTATTTTAAATACATACCAAATCACATATTCCTATTATGAAAGTTCCCTTTCTTAGGCTCATCCCACAGCAGCATTGTTGCATTCGACACATTTTAATATTTTTTAACTGAAAATAAAAATAAATCAGTATATAACATCTAATGACACAAAACGACATATTAAACACTTCATTTTTCCTTGAAGTAAAAAAAAAATCAATCCGAAATCCATTTTTCAACCACCCTTAAATATTTCAAGAAAATTTATTTACATTTCGTTGAACAGCAAACTGAAAATTAATTGTTCAATTATTATTAAACGCTCATTTTAAAATACCTGTTAATATTATATCATATGATATAGCAATTAAAAATAGGTTTGGTTGGCCAAATTTATTCAATACAAACGTATTAAGGTAGTATTTTACGTAAATGGTGCTAAGTAAACTATCCAAAATTAATGTATATATTGGGTTGATGCAAAAGTTTTGACCGTTTTTTACATATAATTTTTTAATTTTTTTTTTCTTGTGTATTATTTATTTAATAAATTATATAATTTCCATCAGTTGTAAGAACCTTCTCCCATCTTTCTATCAACTTATTAATACCAGTAGTATAAAATTCCGTGGATTTTAATGCGAAAAATGAAGTAAGGGATGTTTTTACCTGCTCTATTGAATAATTTTTTTCATCATTTAAATTTTTTTGCAGTGATCGGAATAAATAAAAATCAGAAAGAGCAAGATCTGGAGAATACAGTGGATGCTTGATAACATCCCAATTTAACTCATTTAGCTTGTGTTGGGTCATCATAGCCACATGTGGTCGCGCGTTGTCGTGATGAAACACTGCCCCTTTTCTGTTTACCAATTCTGGTCTATCTTTTTGAAGGACCATGTTCAATTTGGATAATTGCTGACAATATCGTTCTGCTGTACTTGTCTTATCGTGTTCCGAGAGTTCAAAATACACAATACCCTTATTATTCCACCAAACACAAAGTATAACTTTTTTTATGGATTTCGGCCTTCGAAGTTGTTAATGGGGCTTGTCCAGGTATAGTCCAATGTCTTTTTCTTGTCACGTTGTTGTACACGACCCATTTTTCATCTCCCGTCACCAAACAATTCAAAAAAGGTTCATGTTTTTGTCTCGCACTCAAAGCAACGTGCGTTGAAACACGATCCAATAAATTGGCAGCCGACAATTGATGAGGTATCCAAACGTCGTACCGCGAAACCATTTCCATACGCTTCAAATGTCTTAATGCGATTGTTTGGTTTACTCCCATCATTGACACAATATCCCTGATGGTTAGACGTGGATTGATGTCAATTATGACTTTTAATTCGTCGTCATCAGACTTCAATGGCCGCCCGGTACGTGGTTTATCAATGAGTGAAAAATCTCCAGATCGGAATTTTGCAAACCATCTTCGTACCTGTCGAACTTTGATGACATCTGCTCCATACACTTCACAAATGTTTTTGGTTGCCACACTCGCGGTATTGTCTTTACGGAATTCATAAAGTAAACAATGACGTAAATGCACTTTATTGAACGACATTTTGAAAAAATACAAGGGGTTATTACTGTACTCTGGCCAGGCCAAAACTGAATAGAAAGTAGAGGGAAAGCATCCTTTATACAATGGAATCATAAAAAAGAAGATACTATTCATAATTTATGAAAAAAATTTTTTTTACCTGGGATCATAAAAAACGGTCATTACTTTTGCATCAACCCAATAACACAACGGTATTCTTTAAAGTAATATCCGAGTGAGTATGTGTATACATATATATATATATATATATATATATATATATATATATATATATATATATATATATATATATATATATATATATTTAAATATATATACATATACCAAGAATTTAATGTCATTATTTTGAGTAGTAGCAGATTTCTAGATGATGAGTAATACGTAAGTAATATTTCAACATGGCATTAAGTGAAAGGAATTAAACAATAAATATTTGCATCGATTTCATATATTTTCACCACTTTGACTCTTTTCCGTAAAATTTTCACCAACGCTATTAACGTAAATGTCCTTTTCTTTCAGTTAATCTAATCGAAATAAATAACCGCTTAAAAAAATCGATGAACGATTTTCACCAAACTGGAATCAACTATAATTTGCCGGAAAAAGTCATCTTTTGTATATCAGTACACCCTTCAGTAACTACCTGAATTATTAATTATATTATTATAGATTATAATTCGTTTTTTTTTAATGATAATATACATAGTTTCGTATTTACTCGTAATAATTTTAAAGCAAAGTACAACTTTAATATTATAATAAATAAAATAAAATATGTTACAATAACAAGATGACAAATCACTTTCGGTCCAAAATTCAACCGTTCGCAAAGATCAGACATAAAAATACATCATCAAATCACGTTTTCTGAAAAGCATAACAATTTTCAGTTTCTGTGTTTATATGGACATTTAATGTAAAATGAAACATATTTTGTAATAATTGCAATATAAAAATACAGTCGTATTCACCTGTCCACTTATTCAAAATAAAACAAACCATGCTGTGAAATCAAAACAGTACTTTTTTATACTATGGATTGTATTATAATTTATGACCATATCTTGAATAATCTTATCTGTAGGTATATTATCAGATAACATTTATTTTTATTTAATCGTGGCTAGGAAGACCAGTGGTGGCTCTAAAATGGTAAAAAATAAGGCCCTTCCCGCAAGGGCAGGCAGAGGAGATAGAACGCCACAACTCTGTGTTTGTAAATATCAAAACATTTTTATTGTGTCCAAATACTTGTTCACAAATATGGATTATCTCCAGTTAGGAGTTATTTTATACATTTTTTGACATCTCAACATTGATGAAGAAGAATAAGGAAGTTTGGGCGTTTACACGGCTTAGACCTTATGTCGGCTTGGTTAAGTGATCACTTTACACATTTAGTGTGTAAAGTAATATTCTTAAACCATGTTATGTTGAGATGTCAAAAAATTACAAATATTGTTCGCTTTTTCCACATTCATGTATCTCTTCATACGTACCAACCGATTATTCCGACTCCTAGCCTATTTTGAATATTTGAAGTATTCGATAATATCTTCGTCTTCTACATATATTTCCAATAACTCCGCCTCATATTTGTGTTATCATTCTTCCCTCTCTCATTCGTACTAAACCATGTAATATATCTTTCTTCATTTTATCGATAGTAGTCATTTCAACCCTGTATTCCTTGTTTCCAGGGCTTTATTTTTAAACATAAAAGCTCCTGGAACTCACTTCATGTCAAGCTTTTTACTAAAATAAATTATATTCAAATATCATTTAAATATTCATTAAAATACCATAATTTATCATTGAGACGAATTATATACATATATATTGATTGTAATTACGTAAGCACAAACATTGTTTCGTCTAATTGATTTTTTAAATTAAAAAAAATATCCGTGAAAATGCGCCGTTCCACCGCGTTGATGCGCTTGTGCACTACACGGAATTTTACTGTCCGGGAGTCCGGTTAGCATGATAAAACGGATGATTTGCTTGTCATTTTGTCCGTCTTTTTTCGGATCGGTGGACTCGATCGGTGCACGATCACGGTTCGCGATCACGCTAAACTGTCGTAGTCGCTTTTATTTAGAAAAACCGGACTGCCGGACAGTAAAATTTCACGTAGTGCACAAGCATCCTTACACGAAAAAAATCTGTGCTTGTTCTTAAAAAATGGCGCTAAAACCATTTTTTTACATATAATGACTATTTGACCGGAAAACATTTTTATCAGCAGGAATTACTGGTGGGAATTACTTGTGGGAATATTTCACTAGATTCTTTAAAGCTCTAGTAATAAACGGTCGTTTCATCCATCCTAATTTAATTTAACTATATGCATTATTTTTTTAAATATGACTGCTAAATTAGATTCTGAATCGAGAGAGGAAAGGCGCCGTGGCGTAGTTGGGTAGACGCTCGACTGCGAAAATAGCGTAGAGGGTTCGATTTCCGCCAATTGTAATATCAATTCAAGAAAGATTTATTTTTCATAGGTCTTGGTGTTTGTGATGTATTTTTCACTCTTGCCTTCGTCATCCATACTATCCTACCTGCAGTGGCGTGCACAGAGTTTTTAATCTGAGTTAGGCAGTAGAGTTGGGTAAGCATAACGAATAGTAGGCACTGATAACGTAAAGTAACGGGAGTAATAACGGGAGGCATAAAAGCAGTGCCCAGGGTGGGCACTGCTTTTATGCCTATATAAAATGCATGCCTCTGCCAACCTTCAGACAATTCTCTAATATAAGAGAATTTGCGGATTATTCCTTAATTATTTTTTAAAGTCGAAGTCAGAATGCAATAACCGAGTTAGGCAAAATAACTCAAATATAACGGATATCCGGAGCACCTATAATAGTCTTACAGGAGGCGCTATCATTGAGCTTGACCGTTCTCTGAATGGAATTGTAAATTACAGATATTTTTGCCTACCAAAATATTGGTTTATTCTAAAATATGACAAAAAGACAATTCGTATAATATAATTGAATTTACTAACTAACTAACCATCATGCCGCTTATCTGCAGGGGTAGGCAGAGACAATAGAAAGCCACACCACTCTGTATTTGCAAACATTCTTCGCCTCTTCCACATTCATGCATCTCCTAATACATACCTGCAGATTATTTCAACTCCTGACCCGGTCGCATTCAAGTATTTGATATACCTGATCGTGCCATGTTTTTCTTGGTCTTCTTCTGCTTCTTTTTCCAACTACATTCGCCTCATAAATTTCTTTTACCGCTCTTTCCTCATGCATACGTTCCACATGTCCAAATTAATCTCAACACACTTTTCTTTATTATATCGATAAACTTATCTCAGCCTTGCATACTTTTCTCATTAAATTATATATTATATTAACGGACCTCTTCATCAATTTATTATCTATTATTAAGAACATTTTTACAATCATATCTACACAGAATCACCTTACAAAAAATCAACTGTTCGAATTCTGATTAAAATAATCAATCTTTTACCTTATCTCTTAATTAAATTGAAATAAAAAACCAAACATTATACTGTGAATCGTTAGTATATTATATTACAGATATTATATGTCTCAGTGGCATTTTATATATACTTACATATTTGAAAGAACAACTTTTTTTACATCTCAACATACATAGATGTCTCTAGTGAAATCCTAGTCGATTCAAGCAAAATGTTTCGAATTTAAAACGAAACATGTATATATATATATATATATATATATATATATATATATATATATATATATATATATATATATATATATATATATATGTATATATATATATATATATATATATATATAAATATCTTTATATATATATATATATATATATATATATATATATATATATATATATATATATATATATATATATATATATATAAATAAATATATATATATAAATATATATATATATATATATACATATATATATATATATATATATATATATATATATATATATATATATATATATATATATATATATAAATATATATATATATATATATATATATATATATATATATATATATATATATATATATATATATATATATATATATATATAAATATAAATATATAAATATATATATATATATAAATATATATATATATATATATATATATATATATATATATATATATATATATATATATATATATATATATATATATATATATGTATATATATATATATATATAGAAGTTTCAAGAATTTGAGTAGTGTGGTTGTCAATCATGGGTAGATTTGGTGAATGTTACCCGTGTGTAAAGTAATCACTTAAACCAGCCTATGATGGCCATAAGCCCCGTAAATGCCCAGAATTCCATATCTTTCATCATCTATGTTGATATATCAAAAAAATAACATAAAAAAATAACTCCTTTTTGAAAATAATCCAGTTTTTTGAACCAGTATTGGGACACACTCAAAATTTTGTAAATGTGATGTTTGTTCCGTATACAATATAAGCCTCTTTTTTTAGAAACCTTCAAAGCCTCTCACAGGCTTGTCTGCAAACAGAATAATAATGAAAGGGAAGGATGATTTGAAAAAAAAATAGTTTTGATCAATTCATTTTATTGTTTGTTTCATCTGGGTTTAGTGCATCTGGGTTTTGAAGGGAACTTTGAACAAATTGCGTTACGTTATCATCAGCGCCGCGTAGATAAGATTGTGGGACACCTGTTGGGGGGTTTTGAGCATTTGGGTGGTATGATGGAGGGCCAGGATACATTTGCTCAGGTTGGTTGTTTGGTTGAGGAAACTGTTGCTGAGGATACGGGTACGGCGTATTGGGATAGTACGGCTGCGGCTGTTGGTTGTTTGGGAACGGTTGTTGCTGATTTGGATAAGGTTGTGGTACATTTGGGTAAGGTTGTTGTTGATTTGGGTAAGGTTGTGGTACATTTGGGTAAGGTTGTTGTTGATTTGGGTTAGGTTGTTGTACATTTGGGTAAGGTTGTTGTTGATTTGGGTAAGGTTGTGGCATATTAGGGTAAGGTTGTGGTACATTTGGATACGGTTGCGCGGGATAGGGTTGCAGGGCATTTGGTCCAGTGAAATTTCCATTGTTATCTATTGTGCCATTCGATAACCCCACACAAAGAGCGTTTAGCACTACGAAGAAGTAAATCTTGTATCCTGAAAATAACATAATATTAGTTGCATTAATTGATTCGACAGTCACTTTGTGGTAATAACTAACCGTTTTTAATTTAATTTTTACTCGGTAAATACGTAGAACAATCAAATTTGATTATAAGACTCAAAATGTTTTAAAAAAATTGTAGGTAAGTATATATTATTGTATGTAGTCTGCCTCCATACTGTAATGGTCAGCAAGCTCGGCTATCGTACTGGAGGTCCCGGGTTCGATTCCCAGGGGGGGGGGAATAAATATGTTATTTTTTACTCTAATATTTATTTTTACCTTGGGGTAATATTAAATAATGCAGGGTTGATCACTTTTCCTTTATGTGTTAACGATCAAGAAGACAAAATTTTTATAAATGATGCAGTGCCCTTTACACCATTGGGTGCGGATAAGGGCTAGAAGAATATATTACAAAAATAAAACTGGACTGGTTTGTACCAGTACTGAAGCGCAGGACTGATCTCCTTGCCTTCATGCAATTAACGATCAAGATAACAGTGCGTCGCTACGATGCAGTGCCCTATACACCATTGGGTGCGGATAAGGGTTAAAAAATATGACCTTACTTTAGAAATGAAGATAATAATAAGAAATTTGAGCAGACCTGGTTTGAAAAGGGACGTTTTGTGCTTTTTTCTCCAGACTTACCAAACGACCTTAAATTCAACAAATTAAATACATATTTTTTATTTAAAAAAATATTTATACCAACCGAAATATAATATTCCACATGTGATACCTCCCGGTCCGTAGAATGAGTACGTGTGGTAACCACCAAATGTACAAAGTATAGAGGTTTCCGCCAATGTAGCAAATACAGATAACATCAATGATGTTTTTAAAACACTCGGTTGATTCTGAAAGAAAAAAACAATAATATTAATTAAGACCCTACATACGTTTAAAAAACAACTTAATTTTCCTTTAAAAATTTGACGTAATTATATTTTTTCCTTAAATTACCGTTACTGTATTGAAAAAATAAGTATTTCTTTTGGTTTTGAAAAGAAAACAGTTATTGAAATGTAAGTAGTTAATGTTTTTTTCTATTTTGAGAATTCCTCCTTACATAGATCTCATTGAATCAACCAAGAGTAGGGCACTCTCGAGTTATTTTCCGAAAAACAGACAAAAAATCACCTTTTTTCTACAGAATTATAAAAACAATGTTTGCTGTATAAACCTTCCTTGTATTACCTTCGGGTTATTTTCAGGCATATTTTTTTTTATAAACAAGCGAAAAAATCAAAACGTTTGTTGTCACAAAATATTGTCAGGTATGAGACCTGACAAAAATTTGTCATCTTTAAAAAGTTACAAAGTTACAGTCATCTTTCTAAAAGCTTTCACATTTTTGTTGAAAAATATCACAGCAAGGTTAATTAATACCTTCCGGCATTGAAAGGGTCAAACATTGTTCTTACCACTAATATGATATCTGTAAACATGACAAAGGCGCTAATAACTGACGGACTAGTATATACAATGTAATATTCAAGATAGTAGTGATATGGGAAAAAAGTTATATAGCCGATACATATCTTTAAACATTGTTCTTACCCGAGTTGCGCCCACTACTAACATGATATCTGTAAACATGACAAAGGCGCTAATAACTGACAGACTAGTATATACAATGTAATATTCAAGATAGAAGTGATATGGGAAGAAGTTATATAGCCGATACATATCTCTTGCCCACGAAGCGGAAGTGATCATAACGGCCGCCATGGCAACCTGAAAAATGAAAAATTCTATTATATTTACAGCATTTTTAGTATTCAAATGCTTCACAAATGTTCACAAATCTGAATTTATGTACTAAATGTTAAATCAAACACTGATTTTTGAGTCTACTAAGTTGTATTTTATTGTTTAAAAAAAAACACATAAAAATCAATTTTGTGACAATTGTTTCACCTATGTAGTTATGGCATTTTTGAACGAATGTTCTTAAAAAAACAACGCGTCGTTTGGAAATGCCATAAATAGGCGAAACAATCGTCACAAAAATGATTTTTATGTGGTTTTTATTTAACAATAAAATACAACTTAGTAGACTCAAAAAATCAGTGTTTGATTCAACATTTAATACATAAATTAAAACGGAAAATTACAAATTAAACGCCAAATCTATAAATAAATTCACAAATATTGATTACCACCGCTCAGGAGTTATTTTCTACATTTTCGACAACTTTGTATAGATGAACAACATGGAAGTCTGGGTATTTACAGGACTTACGACCGTTATAGGGTTGGTTAAGTGATCACTTTACACACGTGTAACGTTCACCAATTCTACTCATAATGGACAACCACACTACTCAATTTTCTGAGTAAAAATTGAGTAGTGTGGTTGTCAATCATGGGTAGAATTGGTGAATGTTACACCTGATAAATGACATGAATGTTACAAAATGATTACATGATCAAGTATTTTAAATATTTGAAAGTGGATAGTTCAGGGTTTGGAATAATCGACGGGTATGTACAATATGAGGAGATGCATGAATGTGGAAGAGGCGTAGGTTGTTTGCAAAGACAGCTTGGTGTAGCATTCTATTCTCTCTATCTACCTCTCAAGCGGCGTGATGGTTAGTTAGCAAGTTGAATGTGTTTAGCACATTGTCCATAGATGCTAAACAGCAATATTCGATAGATACATACTGTAACAAAGTCTCTGAAAATTTGTGTGGACTTTTCTTTTATCTGACAAACGTTAACGGTGTTTTGTAAACGCGTGCAAAACTTATTTTATTTTTAAATATACATTTCAAATATGAAATGCCGCCTACACAATGCCTGCATTTCTCCTGTTCTCTTGTACGACTGTGAAACATGGCACCTGCCAAGGGCCCAGAGCAGCCGTGTACTAAGCTTTGATAATAGGTGTCTGCGGAGAATTTTAAGCTTGCGGTGGTTTGACTTTGTGAGGAATGAAGAGATAAGGCGTAGGATACAGCAAATATTGGTCACAACTGTCATCAAGAAAAGGCGATTCAGTTTGCTTAGCCATATACTCCGCATGCCTCCTGAGAGCCTTAATCAAGCTTGCCTCTTTTACTTGTAAAAGAGGCAAGCTTGATTAAGGTGATTGATTGATTAAGGTGCCTTGGCATCAGGTTCAGCCCAGACTTCGGAACGCGGACCTGACTTGGGAGCTGGCGGCCGACAGAAAAGCCTGGAGACAGTTTGTGGACTCCATATGATCCACATAGGGAGCGGATATGGTTTTAATAATAATAGTATAGGATATTACATCAAAACATTTTTTATTTAACTCATTTACGTACTATATTTGATCGGTATATCATATACAAAAATAAGACAAGAAATATAGAGTATATCTTTTCCGTTTTTAATGCCCTTATAACACTACAGGTATTCTGTACATTTATAAAATACATAACGGTACAATTTATATTATACTTACAAATTCAACCATCGATGAAATAAGCACTCCTATTTTCAGATTACACCCACAGCAAAACAACCTAATAGTACACATCTTTATTTAGGTGCTCTCTGTAGTAAAAATAAATTTTTATTCAAATTATTGACAAAAGTTACTTCCTCTATTGAATAAGTGATACACGATAACCTCACTAATGACGTCGATAATTACATATTTAGAAGACAACGTATAAAAAAGCGCTCGCCTAAATACCTCTTCACCTTAAATGATATGTATTTTTCACGCGCAAATAGATTATAATCCCTTTATCCGTCATGCAGGTAGATAACGAAATGATTACTTGTTTTGACCCATTCGCATCTGCAACGACTCTACGTTTAAAAATGTGTAATTTTCTGAAATAATTCGGACAAAATACGCTAACTTCCATTTGAAAATGGTTCATTTTCACAACAGGATCGGGTGAAATTCATGCTAACAATATTTTTCAATCTTGAACCTTATTAAAAGCAAACTAAGAAGTCGTATTATTCATGAGAACCTGGAAATCAGCTTAAAATTAAAAATAATGACATGAAAAGACTTTATTAAACTGTCAAAGGAGATGCAAGAACATTACATATTCGCAATAAGTAGTGTTCTTATGGATACTTTACTTTCAAAATAATTTTTTGCCAATAAAGAAGTATAAGTATGAAATCAAGTATTGTTGAGTGTGCACATAATTCAATAGTGGTCTTAATTTACAATAAAGGTTTACTAGAATTGCAAACAGATTTGACTCAATATTTTTTTAAAAAACCGGAACTGACCGGAGCATTTCGTCTTAACGTCGCTCGCTGCGAGCATCGGAGCTATGGATGGAGCGCTCGGCTCGCTGTAAAGCCTGCCTGAATGCTCGCATCGTAACGTGTTACGTTACGACGAAATGGCTCCGGTACGATTCGTCATTTTTTTGCAGATTAAAATTATGAATCGAGGCATTAATTGTTTGGGGCTTCGTATAAACACAACATTTAGAAAATATTTATACTTTTAGTTTAATACATGTTATTATTTAATTATTTATAATTATGAAAAAAAGTTTATGAAAAAAAAAATATATTTATTTATTTTTTATTTATGGATTTATTATTATTAATTTATATAATGGATTATTCTCAACGGATTTGAAGTGTTAGATAACGATAACCTCAAGGTATGTTATAACGCATTTTATAAATATTATATTTTTTCTCGTTTTTAGCTAAAAATATATCTAGAGAAAAAAATTGATAAAACGTAGGTACATACGTAATATGTTTGTTATTTAATAATATATATATATATATATATATATATATATATATATATAATATATATATATATATATATATATATATATATATATATATATATATATATATATATATATATATATATAATATATATATATATATATATAAATATATATATATATATATATATATATATATATATATATATAAATATATATATTTATAAATATATTTATATATATATATATATATATATATATATATATATATATATATATATATATATATATATATATATATATATATATATATATATATATATATATTATACATATGATACAAACATTCAGTAAACCCCCCTGTAACGTTGAGATAGGTACCCATTATCAGAGGGAACTTGCCTTCATGTAAGTAACGATCAAGATAACACTGCATTAATATGATGCGTTGCCCGATACACCATTGGATGCAGATTAAGGGTGAGAATATAATACGTTTTATAACAATACCTACCTAATTTAACTATCAAGTTTCCACATGGGACTCCAAATTAAACATTTTAAAACGTACAACCTGATTTGTACTTACATAGTTACTAATTTAAATGAGATAGCTAATTATTATTTACCACGTGATTCAACTCGTGAATTTCGCCACATCAGGAATTTGTTATTCATCCAAATATATTTTTAAAAACATGATTCATTAATATCAATTATCATTTTCTCATTAGTTGATAAAACGCTACTGATGCGCATCAGCGACAGCTGACGATGATCAGTGACGTAGGTCGTCAACATTGTCATATTTAATTTACCTCCAGCTTCAGGGATGCCCCGAAAAATGTGTGTGCGTGTGCGTGAGCGTGTGCACGTGTTCGAGTGCGCATGTCGTGTGCGAAATAAATACGAAGACATCATTTTTAGTAGTAAACAAGTGATTTGTCACCTGAGTACTGGTTCACTGGAACCTATGTAGGCTTTGTACGCATTGCCTTCGAAGTCACAATAATAAGTGGAAATAAGACAAAAGTTATGTCAGGTTAGGACCTAACCTAACCGTTAGGTAAGCGATTACGCAGGTTGGTTGAAACGATAAAAAATAAAGTCTTTTTGTTAGTCCGAAACTATTGATGGAGCGCTCGGCTCGCTGTACTGACTGCCTGAATGCTCATATCGTAACATGTTACGTTACGACGAAATGCTCCAGTCAATCTCCACCTGAACATATGGCTCGGAATGGTAGGAGCCATATGCAATAAAATGCGCAATGTCTGGGACTCACTACTTTACTCGACAAAAACTAAGTGTCGTCTCTTTAACGCCTGCATCCTAACAGTGCTGCTGTACGGGTGTGAGTCGTGACACCTCACCAAAATTCAGAGCAAGAAATTAGCAAGTTTTAAAAATAGGTGCCTGAGGCAAATACTGGACGTAAAGTGGTATGACTTTGTCAGGAAAAAACCCTATTAGCTCCTCATACTGGAAGTCCTGAAGAGGAGAAGGTAGACATGTTTGGGACATGTCCTTAGAATTCCACATGAGAGAATTATCCCCTCATGTCTTTTTTCCAAACCGAAGGATTCCGGCGCCCCGGAAGGCCGCTGACGACCATTCACCGACTATACTCAGCGGAACTTCGAGATGCCGGACTGACCTGAGAGGAAGCCAAGGAGATGGCGCGTGACAAAGTGACTAGAAGACGTCTCGTGTTGGCCATATGCTCCACCTAGGGAGCGAACATGAAGAAAGAAGAAGAAGAATAGTTCTTTGTACTAATGTCTAAATGCTATAAAATAGGAACCTTCGTAAAAAAAAATACACTCTTGTTTGTGACTTCGTGATTATTTTCTATGGCTTTGTGAAATTTCAATTTGACGTTTCTCAGCGGAATCAGTATGTAAATGTTGCATAAATCTAAATGGTTATTTATTATCAATCTGAATACGGACAATGAATTAAAATGGATGTAAATATTACAATAAAATATGACTTTGATCGCATTTGTCGCATTTGTTTGTCAGAATCTTCTGATATGTCAAACATATTCAACTCCGATCGTAATATTTGCGAGATTGTGTCTACTTGCTCTGACATTAAGGTAAATAATATAATTGTTTTAAAATATCGGTGTTATGCGCTCTGTGGTAATTGTATAATATACTATTGTCGTAATTTGTCATCTGTTTCAGCTGGCTAAAAATGATGGGTTACCAGAACAGATTTGTAAAAATTGCACTCGACAGGCTGACGACGCTATAAATTTTAAACATAAATGTGAGCTATCTGATGTTAAATTGCGTAATTATGTAACGAATTCCTTTAATTTTTCCTCCGATATGGATATCAAGGAAGAAAGTTTACTGGGAATTAGTGATATTAATGATTATCTTAAATGTGATAGCCAGCCACCGGATTCTATATTTACTAGGTTTGTTCATCTTTCATAATATGTGTTATGTAAATTTCTTTTTCAATTCTAATGTTTTTATTAATATTTGTTTTTATTCTAGCCCTAAAGATAAGAGATTCTATGGATTTCAATCATTCGAAACATCTGCTCCTAAATACGAATGCGCGCTTTGTAAGGATATATTCTACACTAGTAAAGATCTTGTTGATCATGTTTTAAACAACCACTCAATTCCTTTAAAAACAGAAGACATTAACAACCATTCATGCGCTTTGTGCAAAGGGTATGTTGTTATATTGA
Source organism: Brachycentrus maculatus (assembly GCF_059751285.1). NCBI lineage: Eukaryota > Metazoa > Arthropoda > Insecta > Trichoptera > Brachycentridae > Brachycentrus > Brachycentrus maculatus. The sequence goes on from NW_028280927.1 coordinate 664,945, forward strand.
ATTTAAAAAATGGTTTATTTGCTTTTATATTTTACTGATTTGTACAATTTTACATCTCATTTTAAATTTGTTTCTATCTCTCTCCGTCTTGGTCCTTATTACTGAGGGCTGTGAACCTTGTGGAAGCAATGAATCTTCTCCAGTTATCCCTTAACTGCGCTGCACATAGCCCTCCAACCACCGAGGTGCCTGCTGCTGCCTTAATTTGATCGGTCCATCGTGTGGGGATCTTCCTCTCCCTCTCTTTCCCTCCAGGCTACCAATCACAACCAGTCGTTCCAAGCTATCCTCATTACCACGCACAAGAACTGTTTCTACATACATATATTTATATAAAATTTAAGAGCTAGGCTCTCGTCTCCTGACTGCTCCACATACCTCCTTCATAGTTTTTTCTTCCTGAGTTCCCTTCTATTTTCCCTTACATGTGGTGGTATGGTATCGTGTTGGTATCTTACTCTTCTCATCCATCTAAATCATTCCACCCTTCCCAACACCGCGAAAATGCTACTTATCTTTCTTATGCATGACACGCTAATGCCAGACACGCTTTCGCAATGAGTTTAAAATATTAAAGTAGTCTGTCTTAATATTTTATATTAATTAGTTATAATTATTGCTTAGCATATCATAAAAGTTGGGCTTCAATAATGCATTTATCATTGTGTATTTGATTAAGTTTTTAAAATGTGATGTCTCTTATTTCAGGAAGTTCCATAGTAATTTTGAACTGAAAAAGCATCAAGCGATACATAAAGAACTTTTAATTGAGAGAAATAAATTTGTGTGTCCGCTTTGTCGAGATCAGTTTGTAAATCATGATGGTGTGCTGAGACACTTATGTAAGTTTATTATATATTTGAGTGTCATCTTATTTATTCCCATATTGATAATTGTTTTGCAGTTGAACTTCTATTTAGCAAAGTCTCTCAATAATTGAGATTATAATTGAACATAGGACTTTGAGGACATTTTTTAATTTTTTTTTATTTATATACATTTATTTAAATCACAATTTATACATATTTAGAGCCTTTTTTTGCAGAGACCCACCAAGCCACCTTGTGTGTCTTGTCGGTGGAGTTCTTTTTTAATACATTTTTTATTGTTTTTAATGATTTTAACCTAATATAGACACAAAAAAGAGGAAAAAATTAAGAATATAAACATTTTACAATTTTCATAAAATTAACTCTTGATCATTTACCCATTCCTTTATTTTGCCTTTGTTCCATATTTTATTTTGACCTCTAACATCCGTCAGCAACAAATTAAAAATGTTCGGAACGATATATTGCAGTGTTTGACTCCCATATTTATTGTTAATTCTTGGGACTATCAATCCTTTGTTGTGTGTAAATCATGTATCATGGTTGTGTACTAAAGGATTTCGATATTTTTGTCTAGTATTTTATCCTTCTAATATTTTGCCTTCTATATCTGTGATGAAACGGAAGAGGACATTTAGCACAGACTTGTGCCCATCTTCTGTGTCACCACGGATATAACAAACCCTAATTTCTATTTAACAGTGTTTATTTTAGATTTGTCTCCCCTAGTGCCAATATAAGATTTAATGTAATAATGCGACAGGAGTCATGGCGTAGTCGAGTAGACGAACTGAAAAACTGGTAGCGCAGGTTTAATTCCCGCTAATCGTAAAATTAATTCAAGATATATTTATTTCCAGTTAGTCTCGATATTTGTGGAGAATTTTTCACAACTACCTTCCATATCCTCACTCTCCTACCTGCAGACATACCTCTAAAATAGAGGCTCTGCAAACATATATTTCTTAGTAACGCATACAATATTCGGAAAACAAGTGTAATAATTGTTCAAATAGGGGCAGAAGTGTGCACATTTCACAAGTCGCTCACTCCTTTCAAGAACGTCATAAATCAAAATTCGTCAATTTTTAGTTGTGTATGTTTTCGGAATGCCCAGAAAATGTACTATATCCCAGCAAAAGAGGCATATTTTTAACTTAATATTTACCCGCTACAATGCAGAAAGTGTTGTTTTTGCATTTTGAAGAAAAGATATTATTTAATTATTTTTTTAAATAAACTAAATATTTTTCAAATGGAGAAAAAATCTTCCGGTTTTACCTAAAAAGATCTGTTGTACAGTAAAAAGTTCAGTAAGTGGCTCTATATTTATTTTTAATACATTGTATTATATTTTTAAACTTTAAAATCGTTCTCCTGAAAAATCAAGTTTTATTATTTATGACGATCTTAAAAGGAGTGAGCGAAGTGTGAAAAGTAATCACTAATTTTAAGTTACTTGTATGGAGCAAGCCAGCCAATGACAGGTTGTAGGCCCTGTATATCCTGACCCTCTATTTTCCCTTGTCATAAATTGCTTCTCTGTAATATAACTATCTAACGCATTACTTATATTTTAATTACATACTATAATGTGAAGTCCTTCATAATTTGAAGTCATAATACACATTAAGTTATTCAATGTTCAAGAAACTTATTTTTTATTAGAAGAACTTCGCCTTAGCTAGTTAGTTAGTTTAACTTTTCCAAATAAAAGTTTGTTTTATGGACGTTGTAATTTCATATGATTGAATAAACTTAGTCAAAAGTAATTCCCTAATTTAAAACTAAAAATTGAAATTTACTAATACTTTTAACTTAGGTTACTAAGATCACAAGTAATTTTGAAGTGTTACAAAGTTAACACGTTGATTGCCACAGCAATTTTCAGAATTCAGATCTAAAAAGCCGATTATTTAAAAATATTCTTTTACATCTTGATTTTGAATAAAAAAAAATTATTAGAAAATATAATCATAAAAATTTTAATTTGTACCAAAAGATGAAAACATCTTTCGTTTTCGAAACTAGTCGTAAATAAAATAAAACTCATTAAACTGGTATATTCAAGTGTTTAATTTTAATAAAATTATATTTTCTGTTCATTTATCAATAAATTTCCTGTTTATGTAAGCCATCATTGATTTTTTGTTCATTTCCCAGAAGCCATCTTTATATATTAGCACTGATATACTAAGAATTTTATCTTAGCTGCACGAATATGGCAAGTAAACACGGTGTGAGGTAACTCGTAGTCGGCATCCTAGCAAAGAATGGAATCTACGAGTTATCTCGTAGTTGGCAGTCAACGTGCTAATGCCGACACCATTGGTGAAACTGTTGTCCTCAAATTTTAAGAAAATTTTCAGGTTATCATCTTGAAGAATCAAATCATAAATGTAATTTGTGCCAGTGTTTCTTTACCTCAAAACTTCATCTCAAAAGGCATAATCAAAGGACACACTATGACAGCTCCAGCCCAGAAAGTAATCCCAAAGAAAACGGTACTTTTGATCCAGATAATATACTAATAAAGTGTGAAAATGATAATGATGAAAATAATCTAACACTGGATTCCAATGCGTGTGAACTGGATAATGAATTGGATCTAGGAGCAGATGGTAACTTTTCTTTCCAATTATTTTACTGTACAGTATTTTGTAAAATGTGTATGTATTATTTCCGCTCTATTATATCTCTTTTATATTCATTTAGATTCAGCACAATTTTTTCAAGAAATAATTTTACCTTTAGCATACGAAGTTATAAAACTTGCTTAACACACTAAGGACGGGAAAGGTATTTCTACCCGTTCAGTCAACTTTAAGACGGGAAGAGTATTTTTACCTTCTGCGCCAGCCTCATTTCAAAGTCACAAAAGAGGGAGTTACATATTTAATGTTTTTATATGAAGATTTTTTTGTTTAAAAAAAAAAGAGAAATATTTGTGTTTTTATTATTTACACAAATATTTCAATTTCACACAATTTCTGTGAGCCTAAGCGGCTCATTATTAGAAATAGGTATCAAGTTGTGGTAGAGTGGGTTCGAACCGAGAAACTCTGACGAGAAGAGTCCGCGACACTAACCACGGGACCACAACTCGACACATGTACCAATGTCTTTGTTAAGGTCTTAACTATATGTACATAAATATCAAATCCCGTCTGCAGGCGTAAAAAAACCCATCAAAAATGTGTTTTATTTTATTATTTTTTAATAACTTTCTTAATAACCAAATTCTTCTTAATCTATGTTGAGATGTCAAAAATCAGTGTAAAAAATAACTCCTAATTGGGGGGGATAATCCAGATTTGTGAACAACCATTTGGACACACTCAAAATGTTGTGTTATTATTATCTACATTTTATAATCTTGCAATCTGAATGAAAGATCTCTTTGCTTAGACTTGATTGCAAGTATCGAAGAAGCCAACCTGAATGCTGGTTACGGAGACGCCCTTGGCAATGGCTGCAACGACTTGGCAGATTCAGATTATGATGATGCAAAAAAAATATTGTCTGAAATAATTGGCGAGGCTGACAGCAGATTTTACAAAACAAAGAAAAATGGGGCTAACATGAAGCACTGCAATAACATCAGCATTAAATTTGATCCCGATGAACTTTGTGACAGTTACTTAATTGATAAAAAGACAAGGTAATAATGTTTCCACCATTTTGAATTTTAATCAATGCACATGTATTCTCAAAAGCTTACATGTTTTATATTTATCGTTTTTATACTTTCAGAATATCAAAGCACTCAAAATCACACAAACGAGAAAATAAAATTAAAATAAAACGTGATCGAGGAAAGGTTTTCTGTTGTAATGAGTGTCCAAAAAAGTTCCACAGGTAAATTTAAATTTCTTTGATAAATAATATTTTTTAATACATATTTATTTTATGCGTGTATTTTCTCATAGTTATAATATAATTATTTTATTTTAAAATATTTTAAATATGTTTAAACCTTTGTTTGCACCCAAATATAGCCAGCCATTGACAAGTAATAAGACCTGAAATGCCTAAGACTTCCATATTCCCTTCTATGAATTGCTTTGTCTCCAAGACATCTGTAATATATCTTCATATAATTTGCTTAAGAAACTTATTTCCGCTTTTATTTATTGTAAAAAGCAATTTGTCAAAAAAAACTGTTAACAATTATTATTCTTATAGTTTAACAATATATAAAAAATATTGTATAATTTCCTTTGAATACACGACTTTCATTATTTTATCATACATTTTTAAATGTACAACTTTCATTATTTTTCTCATAGATTGGAATATTTAGAAGATCACCAGAAAAGACACACTGGTGAGAGGTCTTTTTTGTGTTCACAGTGCGGAAAAGGATACTTCAAACAAAATCATCTCGACAAGCATATGACTGTCCATTTGGTAATGCTATATATTCTCAAAAATCTGTGCTATGTAACATACATAATATTGTTCATTTGACAGTAGATTGTGTGAGATAAATCACTCACTTAATAATATATTCATAGCATGTACTTTATAATTAGTTTCTATTTATCTTTTTTACAGAGAGAGCAAATTGCTAAACCCATTTACGAATGTCCACTGTGTAATAGAATTGTCAAACATTCCAACCATCTACAGGCTCATATGAGGACACACAAAGATAAGAATGGTGAACCACTCATACTACCTATTGTCAATCCCAGTAAAATTGTAAGTGTAATTTTTATACTGTACATAATATGGTTTTCATCATCTTCTTGCCAATTTATACCATAAGGTAGCATTAAGAGACAGTTTTTTTTCTTTTTAAAAAGTTTAGACACATTATTAGTATCAACATTTACAAAAAAATTAATTATGGCTGTAAAATATTGAAACGTGAAAGTACTGCATTGTAAATTTGAAATTGTTACCTTTTCCTTTAAAACGATGATAAATTAAAAATCCCAGTAAATTTTTAACTATTTGTTTTAGTCACACTTGTGCTCTACTTGCGGGAAGTCGTGCAGTTCACGCTCTAACTTGGCAGTACACATGCGAAGGCATTCAGGAACAAAGACTTGTATTTGTAAAATTTGTGGCAAAGGTTATCCACGTACTACTGATCTCACCCTACATATGAGGTAAAGTTTACTTTTATAGCCAAAATCTTTGCAATATGAAACGGATATGTAGTAGTTTCGTAATAATAATCAACAATTTATGGTTTATCTAAATGTCTCCAGAGATAGTCAGTAAAATTCCCAATGTTTACACCATTTTTACATTTACATTTTACTTCAATTTAATCATTTCTAGAAATCCTTAAATGTTTCCTTCTGTGATTTTTAAAATCATGTTGATATATGCAAAAGATAAGGTATTTATTTATTTATACACAGCATATAATACAACAGATTAATGAGACCATTACTCATGTAATGTACACCATTTGACTGCAGAGAAGGGTCAAATAATAGAGGTGGTATTGATTGATTTAGAATAATTATTATGTACAATCAAGCGCAAAAAATCTTACAAATGAAGCATAAAACCAATGAATACTCTCTTAACTATATCAGTCTCACCTTTTGTTTTCAGGCAACATACTGGAGAACGTCCTTTTATTTGTAATCTTTGTAATAAAGCATTTGCTCGTTCAGATAAACTTGCTATCCATATGAGAACACATACAGGTAATCAATGTTTGTAAATATTATGTAATTTTCTGAACCCAAATAAATTTATTTATTTAATTACTGTATTGTCAATTTAAATTTGCAAGTTCATTTTTGGAATGGATCTTATAATGCTCAAAATTAGATTCTATAAAAAATTAATGAGTTTATTTTTTCTTTATTAAAATAAATATTTTTTGTCACGTCTTAATAACTATTGTTTATAATATATTTTTTTAATATTTATGTAAATATGTATCTGTATTATTTCTATCAATATGTGAATATTTTAATGGCTTCTCAATCTTTTACAGGAGAAAAACCTTACCTTTGTTCGGTTTGCGGACGTGCATTTGCTCAATCCAATGACCTCGCATCCCACAAAAAGAGAAAAACCTGCAGCCAAATTTCCAATTCTGCAGATCCTCCTTTGGCTGGTCATAATGTTAATTGCATCAAGACGGAGGACCACTTACTCCTTTTATCGCAGAATTCACAAATTGAAGTGACTCCCGTAGAGGCGTCGGCATTAATAAAAACGGAAGCCTTCCAGCAACAAAACTTAAACCACTACAAACCCAAACGGAAAAAAAATGTAGAGTACACAGAGGCTATTAATTTAGCTACTAATTCGAGTCAGACATCCGATCCCGGGACCGTTTCTCCCAAACCGAGGCTTGTGGATCTCGCCAACACCAATACATTGTTTGTGTTGTCCAGTAGTAAAAGCAATGATTTAGAAAGTAACTCCGAAAACAAAAGTGTCAGCGATTTCATCAAGCAAGGTTTTAGCATTCCCGATTTGGTTGCTACGCAAAGAGCTATAGATTTGGCTTCAGCGAGTAACAGTATTCTGACACCGAGAACTGATTTGACAGATTTTACAACTGCTGCGCTGTTGCAAATACAATCTTCGCATTTCAGTACAAGATGATTCAGTTGACAATGAAACTGTCTACGCTTAAACCCGATCACCGCGTTTCGAATCGCCTGACATTTCCACTATGGGGTGCAATTATGACATTATTTATTATTTTACACGCCAATTTTCTAAGAATAGCAGATATTTAAGTAAGCTACAAACAAACCGTTAAGATAATAAATTATCCATTTGAGAGCTTGAAGAAAATAACATACTTAATACTATTACTCTGAAACTTACATTTTATTATCAAACTGGTCCTTTCTGGTTGGATTGAATTGAATTACCGCATTAGTGATGGACCAGTCGAAAGTTTTGCTAAACAGACTTTTCTGTAAAGTTTTATATTTGTGGTATATGTATCAGTATTCTGGAAATCCCTAATTTGAGCCCTTTGGATTAACATCAACATGTTACAGTGAAACTGTATCTTATTATTCTGTTCTTTATGAATTCACCTTGTCTGTTTATATAATAACAGAAATAAAAGTATATTTGTTTAAATTGTCTTTATTTTTTTTAAATATAAACCAACATTTTTAAATTTCTAATGTACATTGATATTTACAGCAACAATTATTTCAAATACAACAAAAAAGATATCACACACAAGGTGATCTTAAAATATTTAAAACTACATAATAGTTTCATATATATAAAAATAATAATGTAGATACAAAAAAGATATTTATTATTCCAAAAAAAAACTCTCAATTTAAAAAGGCAGATAAAACTCTTTTGAGTGGCATTAACGCCTTAAAAGATGCCAGTGATATTATGAAATTCTGTAAATAATTTTCTAAACTCAAATATGTATGTATTGAATCAAAACTAAAAAGGACACTTGAATCCAGTAATACTAAGTTTTATTACATCATCAATAGTTTTGATGAAGAAAAATCACAGAATATGTACTGCTATTAAAGTAGGCTCGAAATAAGTTTTATGTCAAATACATAAATTTAGTATTGTCATTTCGGTATAAAAAAAATGTGTTAGGTTACTTTGAAATGGTTCTTACTTCGTACGATTCTTTATCTGTTAGAACCTTTTCGAAGTAACCTAAAGACTTGGTAATAAGAAATCAAGTTTATCAATTTACATGTTAAATAAAAAATAAACCATCGATCACCTGTTCATTAAAAAAAAAAATTATTTAATGTATAAAAAAGGTATTTACAAAACATATTCACGGGACTTCTCTTTGGGATAAAATTTTAAGAAACCTTGTTTTATTTGTCCTAAATAATATTACCTATATCCATTATTTCAATTTACCTAAACTATCTATGTTTTCTGTGTTAAATTGCAGATTTCTAATTTTAGGAAGACAATAAGATACACATATCGGCTGTCCAAACTTAAAACACAGTAAGGGATATTTTTTTGTAATACGTTTTTTTTGCATTTTTAGACTAAGTAGAATCTACTTAGTCAAAACATGCAAAAAAAACATACTACAAAAAAAATGTCCCTTACTGTGTTTTGAGTTTGGACAGCCGATATGGCATTGCAGAAATAAAAACTTAAAATGCAATTTTAACACGCAAAAAAAAAACAGTACATGATGGCAAAAATATTTTAAACACTTGTGACATATTATGAAAACTGGCCAATTGAAATGTAATTTTAGAAAAAAAAACATTTAAATGTTTAAAGACTCAACAGGATTTTTAAATTACTTTCTCAAATTCAAATTTAGCATTGCCCTGGCATTATAGATTAGGTTTTAACTATTTTTTTGCTGAATTTAAAAGCGTGACTTAGAATTTTTTTAGTTTTCACGATATACTCACAACAATGTATCTGTACCTCGGAGACAAGACAACATTTGACACTGCCAAAATATTATATCAATGCCTCCCATGAAACTACAGATACTAACAATGTCGCATAATTAATATTAAATAGTAAAGCCATACATTTTTCTCTTATAGTAGGGTTACCACATTAAAACAACGAAAAAGAAAATGATTTTTTCTTTTGGTTTTCACACTAAAAAGGTGTGTGACAATTTATAGTCCGGATGGGGATTGGAAGTGCTACGCAAAAATTTACTAGCGAAATTAAAATGCAAAATTTAAAAGCTGAATTTGCCTACTTATAATTTTAAAAAATCTTAGAAAATTAATATATGTCTAGGGATAAAGAGGGTGTATAGTAATCCTACCATGTTGGTAATTTTTTTACTGTTTGTTCGGAATGACAAACCTGGATTTGTTTAAAATTTTTAACTACGCAATTTTAGTTTAGAAAATATGAAAGTTTATTTATAGCTATCGGCGTAAGTATTTATTTATCTAGAAAATATTACATTCGATTAAAAATTGACATTGAATAACTTTAAATCACAATGCTCATATTAACTATGAGAAAACTTATATTGCAATTTAATTATAATTATGAGAAAGTTTGAGCCACTTTAAAAGGCACATCAGACATACTTTTGCTCAATTTTTTTATACATAATTAGCACTATACATATTCATCAAACCATCGATATAAACAAAATATATATTACTCTCCATTACCTAATTGAAAAATAAAGGTACAAATTGTAACACGTTAAATGATATGATTAATATTATCACTAAAAAGATGCTCTAGAGGAATATCGAAAGTGCTATTCTCGTAAATACTTATTTATCCATAAACTCTTTATTGATGATATATTTATAAAATTATATCCAAATAATGCACAACAAATTTAATTAGCTATGAATTAAATTTCATTAACATACTACAGTTACATGTTTACAATTTTCAAGTTTTCCTTACTGCAAAAATTAATAACTTTTTTTTTTAAATAAATAATACGCTTTTGAAATGCAATTTGTTGTTTTTGTATATTTTTCAGGATCTACTTTTATAAACACATAATTTGTATGTAAAGAGTTCACGGTAAAAGAAACACAAAAATATTACTTAACGATTCCCCTAAATATAAGCAGCTGACATTTAGAACATATTTTTCTCATTCCAGTAACTCCACTAAGCTGTTCGACATTTTAGAAATTATTGATGGAATCGATTTTTTTATATCAAGAAATAAAAAAAGTTATTTTATGGCCATAAATGTAAGTCGCAAAATCATTTGAAAATTTATTCGAATAATAATAAATTATAAATAAGCAGGCCACGCATTAGACACTTTGACAATTAGTAAAAGATATTAAGTCCAGTAGTATACTAGTAACCAATCGACCATTGCAGCTTGCGACCGAGTGTGCACATATTGAAACTGGAATGTGCGGCTGATTTAAGCTGCTAGTGTATTCCCACACTAACTGATAGATAACATGGTGTTTAGGTAACATTTATCGAACACCGTTCATTAAACAACCCAAATATATGGTTGCACTATAATATTACCCTTTAAAAACATAATCAAATAAAAAAATGTTGTAGAAAACATATTCAGCTAGTTCATTTTAGCAATGCTTGTTGTTGACTGTTAATCGTAGAATATTTTGCTATCTGGCTTTGTAGACATTTTTATTATTCAAAATAACATTGCTCCGCAAAACCATTAAAGATCACTTTTCCACATCGATAACATTGTTTAGAAAAATGAAAACTTATAGTCACTCGTCGTAACTTCTTCTTGTCAAATGTTGCATATTATATTTATCATACCGTTAACTTGCAACAACGGATTAAATTGAGAAAAAAATATAATACTTTAACATTTTCACTAGCAATGAAGTGTTTAATACATTTAATTTAGCAACTAGAAATAATAGTACAAATTTGGTCATAATCGGATATTTATATAATCACATTGATAAAACTAAAAATCATTGCAAATAAATAGAAATATAATACATGTGGCTCTAAGAATAACAGTAAGAAAAATATTGATTGTTATTCATCATTTGATATTTAAAATATACCTTGACTATATTGAATAAACCTTTATATTAAATCAAAACTCCTAGCTAGCGAATCAACTCACTCTCAACATACATTCATTAGGCAAATATGTACATTATTTTTGTGTCAAATGCTGAAAAAACTAAATAACAATCCAAAGGTCTAAATCCTTATGGTAGGGACTGACCAAAGCCATTTCGTCATACCATAACACGTTACGATGCGAGCATTCGTATAGTCAGTACAGCGAGCCGAGCGCTGCATACATAGTCGGGCTGCTCGCCGCGAGCGATGTTACGTTACAACGAAATGCTCCGGTCAGTCCCCACCTTTAGGGCATGGCTGTAAGAGCACCGGACGCTCCTTGTTACAAATGAACTTGTATTTTTTTAAAGAAATTAATGTAATTTGTTGTTACTCACTTAACGTGCCGAACGTTGAGGTATAATCTCTTGCATAGTACTTTAAAGAATATTTACATGAAAGTACCGACTATTGAGAGGGTCTCAAGAAGTGGGAAGTTACAGGAACAGTTGAGTGTTTGCGAGCTAGAGGGTGTCCTCTTTGGATATAATAAATGGGAGCATCGCCTCTCTTAGGGCGATTGTCCACTACCCGGAATTTGCCATCCGGCAGTCCGGTTTTGAAAAATGAAAGCGACTACGACAGTTTAGCGTGATCAAATTTACGCGCAACGTGTTCACGCACCCATCAAGAGCACCGATCCGAAAAAATATAGACAAAAGCACACATGCCATTCCAAGCTAATTGTCGTTTTAAAACGCTAACTGACGTGCCAGATGGTAACATTCCGTGTAGTGGACAAATGCCCCTACGGTAGCAAACTCAGAAATTCGACCTTAAGAATTATTAAATGAATTTTGGATAATTTTTGTTCAGAGCACTGAGGACACTCGCCAAATGATTGATGACTTTTGTACATAGTAATAATTCAATTAAATCATTATATCTTTGTAAACTGTAGTAAAAGTAATTTACTATTGCAAAACATAAAAACAAAATTTGCAACAAGAGCTATGATACGTCCGGTAGCTCGGTATTAGGAACAATACCATTCTGGGAAAGTTGGTTGCGCAGTAACATGTTTATTCTTTTCAAGTTGGATACTTGCATTGTCAGATTCAACAATTCTCCTTTTAGGCGTTCTTCATCCTTTATTGCCTCCATCCACCTGTAAGTTTCAAAAATATAAATCAAAGTATTTGAAACAAATAATAATAAGACCTTACTACAGTGGAACCTCTCACAACAAGCATAATTCGTTCCAGAATCTTATTTGTTAATAGAAAAAAAAAAAATTGACAGGCGCAGAAGTCCTGGGTCACAAGTGAATATCGTGAAAAAGGGACTTACCTTTTCTCTGCAACTCATGCGAAATGTCGCTTGTTAAGGAAGCAACTTTTTCACTTTTTTTTTTGCCCATTATGAGAGGTTCCACCGTATTTTGAAATTCACTTTTGAACTAAAGTGTGTATTTACTACATCTTTCTTTTAACCCTTATCCGCACCCAATGGTGCACTGGGCACTGCATCGTAGCGACGCAGTGTTATCTTGTTTGTTTATTGCATGAAGGCAAGGTGATAAGCCCTGCGCTTCTTGTACCAGTCCAGGGTAATATTAAATAAATCAGAGTGAAAATCACTTATATTTATCTCGACCCCCCTGGGTATCGAACCCGGGTAGCCAAACGCACTGACCGCTACACTACAGAGGTGGATAAATAAATAAAATAATATGTATTTACTAGTAAAGGTATATTTGTAAACCATGTTTAGCAACATTTTAACAGTTAAAAAATATTTGTATTTCATGAGATGTTTCTATACTTCCGGTAGACTGAAGATATCCAAGGATGTCACAGTAGATTTTAAGAAATAGTGGTATTTGCTAAGTAAAACATTAATTAAAAATGGATAGATTTTACCACAAAGTGACTGCCGAATCAATTAATAAAAAAATTTATTCTGTCCTCAAAGGGTTAAATTAAATATTCCTCCCGAGTGATAATACCCTATTGATGAATGTTTACTGACCTGGCCTCACTTTCCTTGAGCTCGGTGATGTAGTCGCAGGCCTTGGCCAGTATGCCTCCCTTGCTCTGGCCGTCCCCATTGCACTTGTCCCCCGTATCGACGCTGGGCGGCATCAGTTTGTCCAGCTTCACGATCCAGTTGTTAATTTTGTCCCTCCGGCGTCGCTCCACTTCGTTGTGTGTCATCCTCCGCCGATCGTCTCGCTGTATTTTATAATTATGTCATGATTAGTTGTTTCCTAACTATTCAAGATTTTTTTTCATTAAACTTTATAAAATAAAATAAAACTACTTTGTTTTTAACCGTTTATATTGGTACTTTTCTCCAACCGGTTTCGACAAGAACCTTGTTATCATCAGGGTTAAACGTGAACTCTTTAACATAGTACATGTCTATGTTAAAGAGTACATGTTTAACCCAAGGTTTTTGCTAAAGCCAGTTGGAGAATAGTACCAATAAAAAGTGGTTAAAAACAAAGTTGTGACAAAGGTTCTGCAAAAAACATTCACGATACTTATAGTATAAAGCAGCACCTACACACAAAATTCCATGAGAAAAAAGATCACCATATGTACTAAGAAATCACAGTGCATAAATTGTGCGAGTAACATAATAGTTTTTTCTCACAAACGTTCTTAAACCCCGATCAAATTTGTTGATTTAAAAAATAATAATAAAGAAACAATTTGTAGTGAATAAGAATCAGTAACCTTTTTCATACTCGGTCCTTTGGCATGGGTTTCTCTAGGGATAGCAGGTTTACTACCGGAACCTCCAAATACTTCTGGGTTTCCAATAACGTATAATTGTCCTGTAATCCAAATTACATATTTAAATTATTGGTACATTTGCAATAGCACGCTTGAACATAGGTTCAATTGCAAGGTGTAACATAGGGAAAAAGGTCAGCATAAGCATTAACTTTCACCGTGTCTTTTTTTCACAAATTCGTAAAATGATTTATTCCATTATCAGTTCGCAAGAAAACACTAACACTTCTGAGGTTTCACTTTTTTGTGGCGGAACCAACGTGTTACAACAGATTTTAAAAAATAGTGGTATTATTTAATGTAACTGCAGACAGTTGGTAGAATTCCATATTGAATTGTTGGGTAATATATCCAAAATTAAACAAGGTTTATTTGGTTGAATTCTACATTTATTTATGTATATGTTAATACGTGACGCGTTTCGTCTTCAAACACATTTTCAAACACAATAATGTGTTTGATAATGTCCTAAGAAGACAAAACGCGTCACGTATTAACATATACATAAATAAATGTAGAATTCAACCAAATATACCTTGTTTAATTTTGGATACATTACCCAACAATATTGGTATTTACTAAGTAAAACTTAAATTAAAAATATATAAAAGAATGCTTGAGTAGACGAGAAAGTGATGTGGTATAGGTGTGGGTTACCATTGACAGAGTTAGCGAGCACCGTGTGGAGGGACTGCGGAGTGGGCCCATCCTGGACTCCGGACGTCGAGTAGTGCTGTGTCGGCGCCGAGACTCCACCGCCATCCTCCCCCGCCACATGCACAAGATGGTATGTCACTGTGCCGCCAGCTACACAGTGTCAAACAACTCCGCGTAAATCACAATGCATCATCCAATCATATCAACACACTAACAGCCCTCGTGCACTACACGGAATTTTACTATCTGGCAGTCTGGTCAGCATGAAAAATCGGATGATTGGCTTGTGCACTTGTCCGTCTTTCTCCGGATCAGTGTGTGATCACGGTGCGCGTTAACTCGATCACGCTAAAGTGTTGACGTCGGTTTTATTTGAAAAAACTAGACTGCTGGACAGTAAAATTCTGTGTTCACAAGCGCCCTAAGGATGGGAAAGGTATTTCTACCTGTTTGGTCTATTGATGCTTAAATGCGAATGCTCTGATGGTCAGCGGGAGTGCCCCTTAGAGACAAAATAAAGAGTTCACACATTCGTGGAAGCCTGGGCGTAACAGACATAAATAGGAAGGTACATAGGTACTGGTACATAGTTCTTCAGGTGATTTCATAATATGTACCACACGCAGGTCAATCTTATTAAACACCGGTGTTTTGCCCTAGCTTCGTTCATGGTTGTATTATTTTATGGAAACATTTTAATAAAAGCTTATTTACATTTGATGTTATTTTTTTTTTTAATTGTGTTTTATTTATTTTTTGAGGATTTGATATTTTCTTTTGATTTTTTGTCACACTGTAAAAGTGGAGTTGCAATTTCTTTTAACTTTTGTACCCATAAAGTTGACATTTATAGAACATTGTTAATTAAATTAAACATTTTAAATATGCAAAATTACTATGCCATACTAAATATACTCTATACTCAAATTAACTAAATAAATAATTTATTTAATATGATGTATGAAAACAATATTGTAAGTAACAAACAAGCAAAACAAAATATTCCCAATTACAACTGCAGGCAAATTAACATTGAATAAAATAATTGGCAAACACATCACAATGCTGGGCCTTTACGGGGCTGACGACCGTCATAGGCTGGTTTAAGTGATCACTTTACACACGTGCAACATTCACCAATTCTACCCATCATTGACAACCACACCACTCAAATACTTGGAAGTTCTATATATATATATGAACCAATTTAGAAACCTTGTTCTTGAATCACTAGAACTTCACTAGAGACATCTATTGTCAAAAAATAATATGAAAATAACTCCTGTAATTGTATATCATCCAGATTTTGTGAACAAGTATTTGGACACACTCAAAATGTTGTATTCATCACAATGCTTTTTATTTATTTTTTTAAGTTCGAGCTGGCAAATGTCACTCGAATTAACTAAACATAGAACACTACAATTGCAGACAGGGGAGCATAACTCGGATAAGCAGAAATTGGAAGACATTCAGTTCGGAAAACCATCTCGCTCAAGGGCATAAAGGGGTTAACAATAGAAGATGGCAATTATTATGGGCCAACCGTGGTAAAATAAAGGAATGAACAGATATTTAAGGCTTGTTATGATTATACAATATGGGTGTACTCAATGTTTATTATTTTTTTTATAAATATGAGGTCAAGGGATCTTGCATCCCTTATGTCACTGCGACCATATTAGGTCTATTGTGACCTCCCTCTGTATCATAGCTCACTCTCAAGACCTACACGAGTCATGTAGCTCACATCCTTTCTTGGTGGTAAAAGCTTCACTTTCTCGGAGTCTAGTAGTGGTCCTTCAAGGAGTCTATGTTTATTCATAGTCTAAATATAAAATGCGATTGTCCGCCTCTGTAGTGTAATGGTCAGCACGCTTGGCTACCATACTGGAGGTGCCGGGTTTTGATTCCTAGCGTGGGGTCAAATAAATATAAGTGATTTGTAACTCTAATATTTGGTCGATATTACCCTGGACTGGTACCTGAAGCGGAGGGCTGATCACGTTGCCTTCATGTGTTAACGATCGAGATAATACTGCGTTTATTTAATGCAGTACACTATGCACCCTTGGGGTGCGGATATGGGTTTAAAAAATATATATATATATGTACATAAAATAATGTTTTTTTTACAGATTATGCACTGGAATGGCACATAGTATTCAGGAACTTTTTTGTTGATTTATCACGTTTTAAAAGTAGCATTTGAAAATTTAATCATATCCAGTGGAACTGTTATATTTGATACGGACTCCGACTATCATTCTCATCCTTCAAGTGAATATGAATCACAAAAGAATATAATTGCCACACTGACAAGAACTTATTTAAAAACTTAGATAATTTTAGCATTTTGGTTTATCAAACTTTTAAACCACATCTTATGGTGGGGACTGACCGGAGCATTTCGTCGTAATGTAACATTCGCGGAAAGCATCAGACATCGGGTGGAGCACTCAGAGCGCTGTACTAACCATATGAATACTCGCATCATGACGTGTTACATTATGACAAAATGACTCCGGTCAGCCCCCACCTTTAAAGGTGGAGACTGACCGGAGCATTTTGCCGTAACATAATGTCGTAACATCGCTCGCGACGAGCATCACCGAGCATCCGAAACTATGGATGGAGCGCTCGGCTCGGTGTACTGACAGCCTGAATGCTCACATCGACGAAATGCTCCAGTCAGTCTCCACCTTAAGAGATATTTCTATCCTTGGATGTATGTAGAACTATTTGCTTGGAGATATAATTTAATTGTTACTTGGAGGATGACTATCAGCCACAGATACTAACAGCAAGGAAACCGGATACTAACAGCAATAGAAAAGATTCAAACAAGAATAATACAAAACTTTAAAGTTATAAACCACAAGTAATATATTTAAACACATTGTTGTCGAGCAGGTTTCAAATCAACCCCAACCCTAATTAGTTTAGTAATAAGGGTTGTATATTAATCACAAGTAACCGCAAACTCAATTCTTATCTTTACTATGTTTTTTGGCATCTCTCACGCTCTACCAAAAGTAAGCAAATAGAACACTTATAAGCGTCTTCCGCTCTCTACCAACAGTACCGTAGAACGGGGCTACTTGAACTTTGATGTGTTACTTGAGCCCAGTACAAAAAAAAAATATTCAGATTGTGGTATCGATCGAAGTATCGTGACAATAAGTGTCACCTGTCAGGGAAACAATGAATCATGTCGATACGTTCATTATTGTAGCCCAAATACAGATTTAATTTTTTTTTGTACTGGGCTCAAGTAACACATCAAAGTTCAAGTAGCCCCGTTCTACAGTATGTAAAAGACCCTTTTGAATGTTTCCTGCAAACAATGTGTTGAGAATTGGATACACATTTTTTTTATAAAAGATTTAAGTTCTGGCGCCTGTTTCAAGACTAGAATACTATAATAAGACTAGAATAGTATTTTTGAAATCAGTTTCTAAGTTTTACATGTGCGCCTTTTATAAGATATTTTGGTTCCCTGTTGGAACCAGGCCCCAATAGTTATAGATAAATAAAAGTCTATTCATTGAAAATGAACTCACAAGAATTTTTATAATAAGCAACTTCATCTTCGCCCGATTCCATAAACTTTGCCAAGTGACTCTTGTCATCTCCCCCACTTCCTGAAAAATAATATTGACAGTCATCAACTTAACCCCATTGTGCAATGCGATTAAAAACTCTTTACGACATAACTACCAAAGCTAGACTAAGTGATATATAGTGATTTTTTCACTGTATTATTTATTCAATATTATTACCCTGGACTGGTACCTGAAGCGGAGGGCTGATCACCTTTCCTTCATGTGTAAACGATCAAGATAACACTGCGTTTATATGACGCAGTGTTATCTTGCCCTATGCATCATTGGGGTGCGGATAAGGGTTTTATTATTTTATTATAAAGCTAGACTTCACAAAAAGTGAAATAAAGGTACAGCCTGTGCTTAGCAGCAAAACATATTTATTTATTTAATAGATTTCTGTATTTGAAGGGTAAGGGTCATGTGAGTTGACATACTAATTCCTTGGTAAATTTGGATAATTCGTTAATAATTGGGAGCATCGGACGTACATCATTGCGGCAATTAGATGTTAACCATAAAAGAATTACTGTGAGGCATATTATTTAAAAAATTGTTTTAACTATTACCCAGAATCGGGAACAGATAACCTCATCTAAAATTATTTCCATAATTGATCCAAAGAAGGAACTGGAATGCTCTAAATCAAGATATTACAAAATAGTCCGGCGGACAAAATATTCCATTTAAACCTTTAATGTCACATCTTATGAATATTTAGAGCAATACTCCATTATCAGATCCCCAGTTAGCTTTTACGAACATAATCTATAAGTTAACTTTTAACACTGTCAAAAAGGTTAGAATGCAAATTTTGTAAATGATTAGCAAGGAACCTTAAATACAAGCGCCACATTAGACTAAATCAATAAAAATAAATTAAATAATGTAAAGCACATTGAATGATAAACGAATAATAGCAATAATAATAATGAGGGCACAACAAAAATATTGATATTATTGACTAATGGCATATTCATTTCACAAATTGCAGAACAAACTAATTAATGGTATTCAGTATAACTTACCAAATGATCCGTCATCTACCATTCCCAAAATCTCGTGATCACCATCACCACTGAAAAAAATGATAAATTATTTAACTCTCAGGGTAGATATCGAATGGAGGACAAGATCCACAGCGGCGTTATTTCCTCTCCAATACAAAGGTCCATTAAAACTTTAAATTTGATGACAACAAACGATGACCGTAATTGCCAAGTTGCACTTAACTATCACAGAGATATGACCTTCACTACTAATAAAATACAGATTATGTAATCAATTCGCGTATTTAGATAGTATTATTAAGTATTCTGATAATTTACCTATTGTCTAAAGAAGTGTCCAATGAATCAATCTCGATTTTGGCCATTCCGTCAAAAATATTTTTGAATTTTCACGATTTGATCACGGGGACAAATAAACAGGTCATGTGAGCGGCGGAATACAAATGGCCACTCGCCAAATCGGTATGACTAAACTAATGGGCATAGTTTTCTTCAAGCATTTGACGTTCAATATAAACACATAAAGCGTATCTACGCACTGTACTTAATCCATGAAATAGCAATATGTGAACAGGAGGTTAGCGCGGCAAATTCAAAGGAATAATAGCTTCAGGTTTTTTTAGTGTCTTCATTCTGATATATTTACCCGGTTCATGAATAGTCTAACAGAAAGCTGATTTTGAATTCCAGAAACCAGAAATATTAGTTGTTGGAATTTCTTCGCTGGATATTAGATTAAAAAAGAGGAACGCCTCCAGCCTAAAAAATATAAACATTTCATGCCAACAAATTCAAGTCGAACAAAACAGGCATCCCTTTAAACTTATATTAATTTGGCTTTCCGGCCTTGGATTTTATTTTTATAATTTAATATTATAGAAATTAATTTAGAGTTTGCGATTTTTTAATTAAGGGATTTTTAAGATTCTAGAATAAGTGTAAAACTGTGAGTTAAAAATATGTGAATAGACCTAGAAATTCGCATCTGATTTATTTGAGAAAATATCATATCGATAGGGTGTTCCATATTCAAGCTTTTAAACACACATATTTTCTTAAATTTCTAACAGCACCACACCTCTGGTAACTCAATTTGCCACTAGCCAAAAATACTTCTTATTCTTGAATGGAGGTTTACTAAAAATAAAATTATTAAGTCTATTGAAATTATATTTAATTAATGAAGTCATAAATGAGCAGACGAAATCCTTACTGCCCACCATTAAAGCTTCAATGGCCAATAGTAGACGATAGGGACCAGGTTGTCTATCACTGGTATATGTAAGCTGTGGTCTATGTTTAGGAACATCTGGTTTTTCCACCATTTTTACATACGGCCGAGTGAATTCATTATAAATAAAATATTTCTACAACCTCCACTTGAAATACTGACTCACTTTCAAAAAGATATGAAAGGCTTAAAGTTTGCCTACCTGTGTCCAAAAAGATGTAATTTATCTAGAATGCACTGCTTATGGACTTATTTAATATGGATTAATCATAATCCCTGATTATCAAGAAACGTATGAATGTGATGATCATAAATAAATTATATGTAGGTACCTAGATGAGCTCTGCAATTTTTTCATCACGATTTGATAATCTTAAATTAGGAATATAATTTGACATATGTATATTGAAAAAAAAATGTGCAGGTTTTTTATTAAAAATTTTTTAATTTGTTTCATTAGCCATACCTATTTTATTTTTAGGGATACGATATGCATATTTTACAAATAAAAAAGTCAAGTTATTAGACTTTATAATTTCCATAACTAACTAACCATCACGCCGCTTCTCCGCAGGGGTAGGCAGAGAGAATAGAGCGCCACACCACTCTGTCCTTGCAAACATTCCTCGCCTCTTCCACGTTCATGCATCTCCTCATACATACCCGCCGATTGTTACGACTCCTAACCTGACCACTTTCAAGTATTTGGCATACCTGATCGTGCCATGTTTTTCTCGGTCTTCCTCTGCTTCTTTTCCCGCTAACATTCGCCTCATAAATTTGTTTTACCGTTTTTTCCTCACTCACTCATTTATAATTTCCATATATGTACCAATATGCAATAATCTTATATTTCAATTATGAAAAAACTAATTATAATTGCACAATAAGAGCAAATCATACACAGGAAGGGAAATAAAGGTGTAAAGATAAAAAAAAACATCATGTAATGCCTTCATAATATAAATTTATTGTTTTTAACCAATAATAAACCATTACCCAAATAACTTAATTATATGAACAATTTAATTAATATTTATTTCCAATATGCACAAAATACTCGAACATCAAAAGTACATAGTATACTACACATATGTTATATTTTCTTGATAATCCATAAACAATATAAAACATCCATAGAAAAAGAATGGTCATAACATTTTTATACTGACTTTTTTTAAATCTGCATTTTTAGACAAACATGATTAATTTATGTTCAATGCGACTTCTCTTGCAAGAATATAAGATGGGTATATTTATCCTTATAAAAACATTCATACAATAAGTACATATTTATGGCATCAATAATATTGTCAAATTAGGAAAATAAATTACATAATGATTATGTTATTAGTAAGGCAGCTGAGGTGGGTATAAAAATTTATTTCATAAGGGCGTGTACCACAGCTTTGGCATTGAGAGCCTTCAGGTCTGTGTATGTTTGGCCTGTTCCCACAAACACTATGGGCTGGCCCGTGATGTATGTCATGGATATAGCGGCACCGACCTTATCGTCGATGGTGTCAAACTTTGTCAGCACAATGCCGTCGATTATGTGCGGATTGGCACTGGAGCTATAGTCTGCTAAGGCCTGATTGAATTTCACCAGTTGATCGACCGCTTCGTTTCCTACAAGAGCTTCTCCTACAAACAAAACGAGATCCGGCTCGTTTACTTTGATCAGTTTAGCCAAAGCCCTCATGAGTGGCTCGTTATCTTGCATCCTTCCAGCTGTGTCTATCAGAACCACGTCAATCTTCGATTCATTTGCAAATCTTATGGCTTCCATCGCGATACCGGCAGCATCCTTACCTGAAGACAAATTAGCGACACTTTAGACAGGAAACAAAAGTTTCATTAATTGATTTGGCAGTCACTTTGTGGTAAAACCTATCCATTTTGAATTTAAAACTTATTTAGTAAATACCACTATTTCTTAAATTAATACGAAAAGCCATAAACTACAACATTTTGAAACAATAGAAATTCATAAATATAAAAATAACAATAAACCCATAATTAACAATATGACAATGACTAAAGCATCCCCCTATTGTCTCTGTTCCCACTGATAAGAAATAAAAATAAAAATAAATAATTTAATGAAATTAAATGAATAATTAAAAATAAGAAACATCTCCTACCCCTTTTTCAACCTTCAACGTCCCACAGACCCAACTCTAAAATTTAGAATTAGCTTCACATACGGTGTTTGAAAATGATGTGGAATGCATCGAAACACGTGTTACAGTAGATTTTAAGAAATAGTGGTATTTACTTAGTAAAATTTAAATTAAAAATGGATAGGAAACAAAAGATTTACTTGTGATCAGATGGCGTTCACGTTTCTATTTTTTTAAACTGGCAACACAATGTGTACCTGTTTTAAAATGTAGTTAAAGGTTAAATTTGTGTGAATTGCCGGTGTTATTTAGTAGGGATAAAGAGTAATTCTATCAACTTTTTGCACATTGACCACATTTTATTTATTTAAAAAAAATGACTCGAAATTTTTGCCACATATAGTTGACTTACTGAAGCATTTAGTGACTTAGCATTGGTGTAACAAGGAACATAAATCAGTTCTTTAAAAAATCTGCAACATGGAAGGTTTTCTATACTTTTTACTAAACTATGTACATATTTTAACTGACCACTGACTGTAATACATATTTAAGTATAATTACCATAGCCCTTTTCATAAAGCTGCACCATATTTCTTCCGCCGTGCTTACTCTCTGGATGTAGAGCATTCAGATGACGCATGTGCGTCCTCAGCTGCTCAACAGCCCCAGCTCTGAATGTGTCACATGCCGCAATCAGCACAGATAGTTCATTCTCAATTAGCCAAAAGCATATCTTTGCCAAGTTGGTAGACTTGCCAACCCCATTAACCTGGAATAGTTAACGCATTTTTTTAAACAAAGGGTTCTTCAAACCCTTATCCGCACCCCAATAGTGCATAGGGCACTGCATTATATAAACACAGCGTTATCTTGATCGTTAACATATGAAGGCAAAGTGATCAGCCCTCCGCTTCAGGTACCAATCTAGGGTAATATTGAATAAATATTACGAGTGAAAAAATCACTTATATAACAAAAGGCTAAAAAAATAAAATAGTTTATATTCTTAATTTTAATCATGTATATTGTATTATTTATACAGAGATACTCCTCACAGTAAACTTAGAAAAAATCTTAATGATTTCTTTAGGAAATTGTATTTTTGTGAAAAAATTCTAATATAGACCAGGGGTGAGAACTTTTTCATCTCTAAAGGCAATATTCATTTATCTGATTCAACATAAGACAAAAAATCATTTTTAAAAAATGAAAAAAAAATCAAGCAAATCCATGGACCACTTTTCGAGTTTTGCGGGCACAAACAAGCGAAAGCTGAATTCTTATCTATGAAGTTTTTTTTTTTAATTGGCCCAACTCAAAAGGCTGTATATATCAGACTATCAAAGAGGCCGCAAGTTCCCCACTCCTTATCCATCTTTCTATACCACATAATGAAAAATAAAAATATTTTGTTTTTAAAATTAATATTTTTGTAAGATAACGAAGAGGAATATCCTTCTGAATTGACGCAGTCTCCCCCTGAAACATTGAGCATATTGAAATCATATGCATTACTCACTCCACAGAATGACATCACGTATGGCCTTCCTTTCTTTTTGGCTTCCAGACAATCTCTCAGGATATCGACTCTTCTTTTAGGAGATAAAATCTGGACCAAGGATTCAGTCAAGGTATTCTTGACAGTTTTGGCAATGGTTTCAAAGGTTCCCAAAACCTAAAAAAAATTATAGTTTTCAAATAAAATTATTATTAAAAGACCTAACTCTATAAATATTTGATTGTAAAATAAATTAATGATTTGTTTGAAAGCATGGCCTTAAATAATTACAGAATCTAATTTATATTTGAAGCACTAACTTTGTGATACATATTCCATTTTATAATTAAAATGTAACTTTGTTTTAAAATCACTTTAAATAAATTTATAGTGATTTTAAAACAAGGTTACATTTTAATTATAATTACAGAATCATTTATTGTTTTTCTGAAATATTGCTGTTTTGTTGACATACAAAATATATGAATTTATTACTTTTCCTTCCAATTTCGCAGAAACAGATTCACACAGCTTTTGAGCAATGTCAGTGGCTACATTTTTGGAAATTAGGTGATCTTGTAACTTCTCCAGAGCTGGTTTCATAGTCTCGGAAGTCAAAGCCTTAGGCCCTACCAAACCTGAAAATCAATCAAACATTGTGAAGATAAATTACTGAGAAATCATATGAATCCAATAAAAAATTTGAGATTATGCATTAAATACGCGCGCAAGTAAACCTTTGAATATGCTGAACACTCCACCAGAAGACTTTGTCTCTTTCTTCGTGTTGTTAGCGTTGGGGGATTCATTTTCATCATCGCTGCTGTATTCCTCTTCAGATTCTACTTCCAAATCTTGAATCACTCCTTGCATTTGTCCAACAATCTGGAAAATATGTCAAAGGATAGTGAGATACCCATAGTTTATGCAGTACAGTAAAATAATTAAATAACTCTGTACTAGTTCAAGTCATCAGGTATGGATTAATAATAAACCCTTTTCTGCATCCCAATGGTGCATAGGGCACTGCCTCATATAAACACAGTTTTATCTTGATCACCCACGCCGCGAATACCTAAGCGACTTGTGCGAAGACATGGGCTGCTCGACCTATGAGGAGCTGAAGAGGACTTCCGAAAATAGGCGAGAATGGCGAAAGAGATGTCATCTGTTGCTACAGACCAATCCGCAGGATTGAGACCAGAAACAGAGAGAGAGATCTTGATCGTTAACACAGAAGGAAAGGTGATCAGCCCTCTGCTTCAGGTACCAGTCCAGGGTGAGATTGAATAAACATTAGAGTGAAAAATCACTTATGTTTATTTGACCCCCCCCCTCTCTGGGAATCGAACCCGGGACCTCCAGAACGGTAGTCGAGAGTGCTGACCATTACACTACGGAGGCGGATAAGATGGTATGGATAAGAGGTATGGATAACAGAATGAATTAATTTGTGTATTATGTATAAAGCGCATTACATCATTCTCTGGTGTAAAATCAGATCGGACGACGTCATCAGGTTTATCCTTGGAACGATCCAGTTCTGGTAAATCTCTGGACCCCCCTCCGAGTTCCCAAACTCTCGGCTTCTTCCCGGCCTTATCCACCTGTGGACTCTTCGGGGACTTGGAGCTATAAAGAAAACATAATTGCATATTTTAAATAATATTATTAATGCTCATCCTTTATCATCTTTATTTTTCAATGCCATATTTGATAATTTCACAAAGCTTCTGAAAAAATTATTAATCCTTCAAATGATCCTTTCATGTACAATAAATAATTTCAAGCACGTAACATGGGTATGTAATATTATTATATTTTTTTTTTTAAAGATAAATATTTGTGTTTTTATTTTTTACACAAATATTTAAATTTCATACTATTTCTGTGAGCCTAAGCGGCTCATTATTAGAAATAGATATCAAATTGTGCTAGAGTGGATTCGCACCGAGAAACTCTGACTTGAGAGTCCGCGACACTAACCATGAGACCATGGGACCACAACCCGACACAAGATGATTTAAAAGATTTAACAACAATAATTCCATCAATGATTCTTAAACTCACACTTTGTCAGTCTTCTTTTTAGGGGCCATCTTTTGGGCAAGTTTCGCTCTGTTTGCCGCCATTATTTCCTCATCCAGAGAATCATCTACTTCAGCTTTTCCGTTTATTTCACATTTTGGTTTAGATTCAACTATTTTTACTGAAATTTAAGTAGCACATGATTATTTATAGAATGCATATTTTAATTTAATTTAATTAGTGTCATTATTTCTTGAATGTTTTCCGCAGATACTTTGTGGTACATTTTATAGTATCTTTATAAAATTAATAGACTTTGTTTTCACCACTTTTTCATTCATATAATTCAACCTACCGGTTTCAAGTCTGGAAGTTTTTTTTTTGTGAAAGTATTCTAATATTTTTAATGTTTTTTATTATTATTTAAAATAAACCCTGATGATGACAATGTATTGTTGAAACCGGTAGGTAGAATTATATGATTAAAAAAAGTGGTGAAAACAAAGTCTATTAATTTTATAAAGATAGTGTCATTATCGTCTCTCTCTCTGATGTTTCAGTCACCATTACATGGGCCATCTTCATGGCGATATGGTATAGAGTTTTTTTTACAATTTCAGAAGGAAATACACATATTAACCTAAAAACATGCAAAATTAATAATGACATTATCAATTATTTATTGATTTGGCAGTTAATTTGTAGAATATAATTTTTTTTTGTGTTTTTGTTAATAAAATACAACTTAGTAGACTCAAAAAATCTATGTTTGATTTAAAATTAATACATAAGTAGACATGATCAATATTCATGAGCATTTTCAAATATGGTAATAGCTATCTAAGTTTAGCTATCAGCCCAATATGATTTATTAATAAAATTAATAACACCGGAGTTTTATTGCAATAAATAGTTTGCACCATAACCACATAAGTAAAAATTTATAAAAAAAATATTTTTCCTTGGTAGATTAAGGAATAAATTAAATAAAGATACTGCAGAACTAATTTACAAAACAATCATTCTTCCACATATAGATTACTGTTCAACAATATTATTTTTAGCAAACGAAGGAAATTTAAATAAACTAGAAATTATACAAAATAAATCGATGAGAATATTTCTTAAGAAAAATAAATATAGCAATGTAAAAAAAATGAGAGATGAACTAAAATGGTTATCTGTAAGAAGAAGACTTAAATTTAATATGTTGATATTTATACATAAATTTTTTCACGATAAATTACCAAAATATTTTAAGGATAAAGTTGTCTTAAACAAAAATTGTCATGAATATGCTACTAGACAAAAGGATAAAATAAGACTACCATTATTGAAAAGAGCTGAGTCGCAAAATTGCTTGATGTATAAGGGTTTAAAAATGTATGATGAGATGCCTGAATGTATGAAGAATGAAAAATGTCTGAAAGAATTTAAAAATAAATGTCTAAGTTACTGTAAGGAAATGTAAATATATAAAGATGATGTAAATGTATATAATAGTTTATATTAGTTTTAATATAAGCTAACTTAAGAAATAAATTTAAAAAAAAATAAAAAAATAAAATAAGTCTTGACTTACCTTCCACCAATCATGACATTGTTAACCAGCCAAGAATCAAGGTGCCATTATAACATTTTAGACAAATTATTAAACCTAAGTCGTAAAAGCTATAACAGGAAAAAATGCACAAACTGAGTTTTGGAAGAACTCAGAACACATCAGAAATGTTAATGAAAACATTTCTCATATGGCAACACATTGCCCTTTCCAAACAAAAATAATGGAAACACCAGTAAAGTAAAAATCATTTCATTAATTGATTTGGCAGTCACTTTGTGGTAAATATCTGTCTATTTTAATTTAAGTTTTACATATTAAATACCATTATATTGAAATAGTGGTATTTACTATGTAAAACTTAAGTTACATAAAAATCATTTTGTTTTGGTAAATCTGCTAAAAATAAATATACGTATGATGCATTTAAATACATTGATAGGATATGATAAGCAAAATTTTTGTTGATACTAACCGCTTTTTTTAGTTTCTTTTTCATCACCCCTTCGTTCAATCATTGAAGCTACGGTTTTCTTTGACTTCAGGGAATCTTCAAAGGTCCTCATCTGTTTAGGTAATTTAGCTTGGCTTTTACCTGAAAATGTACTCAAATTGTCCATTTCATGTTCAAAAACAAAAATTCATTTTATTAAAACCATATTATATTTACCCCACTGCTCAGAATCTTGTAAAACTTTATGGAAAACAGAGCTGAACGAAAATTTTTGGAAGAAGTTGGCATTTTGCAGTTCATTTTTATATTTGTCGCGAAACTGTAGATGAATGTCGTTCAAAAACTTATCTACGTAAGAAAGTTGTAGAATCTTCTGGTATGCTACGACAAATATTAATTCAAACTCATTGTCGAGTTTGTACTGTAGCGTGAGAGACTTGTGGTCAAATGCATTATTACCAGTCCTTTCCTAAAACAATAATCAAATAATTTGATAAACAATCAAATGGCAAGACTATAATAAGAAGAAAATAATCATAAGCATGTATTGTGTTTTGCATATGGAGATAATTTAATTACGAATTACCTGCAATATGACACTTCTAATTAGTGCATTGACAGATGGTGCGAATATTTCGCTAGTGCTTTGAAAGCACCAAAGCACAATCCCACCTTTACTAAAAATAGTAAATAAATCTAACATTTTAAGAAATTAGTAAAAGAAATATTTTGAAACCCGACATACGTATTCCCACACGTCACTTTTGTGCAATAAACCATAGATTTTGAATTTTATATGAACCATAGATTAAACTTCTAATGTGGTAGGTACTGCAAAATAAGTAAGCTTTGCGCACACATCGGTTATCTTAACAACACGCTGATTATTTGGGATTACTATTTGGACATAGAGAAGGGGTTTGATCGATAATTTCGGAGGGAAATCATCCTGACGGCTACGTTCTGGAGAGATAATGGGGGGAAATCGCCATTGATCGTTCTCGCGGGGCGGCGAATACGAATTCCGGGAACTCGATTATCCGCGGAAAAGGAAGCCTCGTGTACCGTGTTACCCCGCTATGTATATTAATATCGCGCTTGTTAAGATCTAATCTGAATGAATTTAATCTTTGTTTATTTGAGCCCGGAGGAAGTATGCATCGAATTGAATACAATTACAATCAAGATAAAGGTAAAAGGGGGAAGGATAATTAAAACTTGAATGTTTCATGTACCTGGTTTAATCGATTAAGTAGACATATTATTAAAATGACTTACCCTAGATTACAACACATAGAAAATAGCTTATACTAAACGAAAGGTCCTCAACACAGTCCAAAGTTCACTTTCCTAGCTCATGTCTTGTTCACAGATTCACTTAACGAAACACCGTAACGAAGATTGAGATTGATCCATAGTTATGAGCCATGAACGGCTCCGGGGTTGTGGAATCCCGTTGGGCGTGACGGCCACAGGTTGTAGGCTGGGCGGTCTTCGAGGGGCAGGAATCTGGTGTTCCTGGAGGGGCAGGAATCTAGTGTTCCTGGGTGGACGGCGGACGTCCTAGATGAGCAGTTCCTTCGCTGTTGGAAAGAATCTGGCGTTCCTCGATGTGAAGGATGAGGGATGAGGCATCTTCGCGGCTGGAAGATGGCCTTGTAGCGCTGGCTACATCGTGTCTTGGAGAAATGAACACTATTCACTTCACACGATTTCTCCTCGCAGCTGAGCACTTAGCTGATGAAGTGCCGAGTTTGGGCTCGGGTCGAGCGCAACGGCGTGCGCGTTCGACCTGCGCGGTCGGGGATTTTTCGTCGACTCGTGTTGCGGCGTCTTCAGCTCGCGTGCTACCCCTACTGTTGATAGAGCAAGAGGGTCGTACTACCCCTCTCGCTTACTCCTTACCCTAGTTAACTTAAGAAGAATCTTATCGTAGCTTACTTACTATAAGCTTAAACCCATATCTGCTCCCTAGGTGGAGCATATGGTGTCCACAACTACTCGTTAATAGTAACCGAGTTATAGACTTACAAATAATTAAAAGTTAACAAAACTAATTATATTATGACTTATTATTAACTAACTGATTCTTAATTAAACTGACTATAATAACTAGATTAACTTATAATTATTACATAAAATAATCTATTAATAGAGACTCCTTTCAGAGTAGTGGTTGACGCGTTTGTCAACCACTCGAAGTTCAGGTTCGATTCCTGACAAGGTTGATTTTAATGTAAAGTTTAATTTTCAATTTTCATTGCTATTTCAAGTTTCCTAAATGGAACTTAGAGCGTGATGTATATATATATTTTTATTATTATTATTTATTCATCCATATGTATTGCCAGTATATACGGGAGTGCCTTATGGACGCGTACAAGGAAAGATGGCGGAAGTTAGACAAGGTATTGTGACGTTCTATCCTCTCTCTGCCTTCCACTTCCGAGAGGCGGCGAGAGGGTAGTTACAAAGGGCGGCTTAATATTTATGATCGTAGCTTTGGGTCCGTGGGTCAGCCCGTTTTTAACGACCCTAGACGCGGACGACGAAATGCATTATTGCTAACGGCCGAAATTCCCTAATTGCCGGTCTTACCCATCGTAAACATTGATGGTCTGTTACCATTGTTCCGAAGAAAAATTCTTTTACAGTAAGAAATAATAAAATATATTTTTCTAAAGAAAGGTTAGGCTTTGAAGAAACCCGCCGTCGTTTTATTTTATTTTATTTTTGTCTGATAACGAACAAATGATCTGCGCGCCTAGAAGTGAAAATTTTTAAAAGAAAGAAAAACGATTTTTAATGTAATATTTTAAACACTCAGATTATGCAAAATATCAATCTTTTGATTTCTAAATTCGGGGTTCCAAATTGGAAGCAATGACGAAATTTATCGAAATCTTTATCTTTATACGCTTGTTTATTTCACCGAATGAAAACTTTTCAGATTTTACAAAACCAAACTTTACGAGAAAGCTCAGTATCGATTGTTGGTGTTTTTTATTAAAAATTTCACTCCTTCAATACATAAAATTCAAAATCAAAAGCAAAGTAACATAAGCTTTCACTCCCTCTCAAAAGTTTTTAGTATAGCAATATTTTTTTTCATAAAAATCATTGATTTTAATTACAATATTTTGGAAGCCTTTGTACTTTAATTCATTATTCATTTTATCCTTTTTGACAGGACACTGTAGTTTTATTTCTCCACACTTTCTTTTTGAAAACGCAAAGTGATTTAAAATAAAATTAACATTATTTGACTATTTTCAAAAATTCCAGAGGGGGGGCAATTCACTTGGCAATTCTTTTGGCCACCCCCCCCCCCTTCGGGCGCTCATGCTCACCAATGTTTTACGAACGAAAATTGTAAGTAGGTACCTACACTTTTGTTGAAATTCATAAATAACCACATTTATATTGTCCTTCTGTCCATTTCCTAAACTTGCAACATTAATGTGACGTCAGATGACGTCAATGTGTCAAATGAATGGGGCTTGTGTGGGTGACGGGTGACGTTTGTTTGAAATGTTGTTATATTGATATGCGTACGTAATGTGCTGATAAACCTTGCGCATTTGTAGTATATCCTTTCAATATGTCTATACTTTCGTGTAAAGTTCATTGAAAGTATTGTTTGATCAACTGAAAATTAGAATACACTGTGTTCTCTACGAGGTGCGATAAATTCATATTTTCCTTTCCATATTTTATAAATGGATTCGTGTTCCAGCGACTTGGACGATGGTGTCGATGACTTCAATGGAAAACCTATATGGGAAGGCGAAAGATGCGAACCTCTGGGGGCTGCAAAAGATACCCTCAGCGACGAGCTGGAGTTGGATGATTTTGAAAGGAATGATATATGCGAGATTCAACGTCTACAAGCATTGGAAGAAGAACAGGAAATGCTTTCTTCTTCTCTCTTTTCTTTGACTTCTCATCTCGCTCAAGTACAGTTCAGATTGCGACAAATAGTAGAAGCTCCATCGGATGACAAAGAAAAAATGCTGAAGTCGTTGGAAGAATTCACTTTCCAAGGTGTGCCAGATTTGGGATCTATTGTCGGAACGGGCAACACATCTCGAGATATACTAGAACATTCCGCCAGCTGCCCCGAATGCCAGAAATTAGACGAGAAACTGAAAGAACAAAGAATCAAACAGCTGCATTTCATAGAACAACTAAAATCGCAATTAAAGGAATTGGACGCATTCTCTAATGAAAGTATATCCGGTTGTACGAGTAAAAGGGATTACCTGGATCACCGCAATGTGATTATCAACGATTTAAAGCAGAATATTAACAAATCTCTGAATGAAGGCTGGCAGCAGCCGCTGACTGCGGAAGAGTTGCGTCACCAGGCGGCGTGTGTCGCGCGCGCCGGCTCGGCAGACAACCAGAACCTCATCTCTCAGCTGCAGGGACAAGTGGAGGACATGCAAAGGTTTATTAATTTTCTCAAAAACGGGTCCATCAAAGTAAAACCAGAGTCTGACATTAAACAAATAGAGAAAAGCAATCAGAAATGTAAAGTGGAAAATAAAAAGTCTAAAATCAGCTCCGCAGCAAATAAAAATGACGAACTTCGAGCTGAAACAGTTAATTTGATGAAGAAAATTGTGGCTCTTTTGCAAATGTTCGCAGTAGCTCAGTTCGGATGTTCCACGAATGTCTTTCATAAAAATGATCTCAAGAGGACCAATATCGTCAACCACTGGGGCGATCTGCGAGCCAGGCTAGAGATGTCCATCGACGCTGTCCTCAACATGCTGAAGCACAGTCACTCGAGACCGGATTCGGTGCTAGGGAGTTACGACAGTGATTCCGAAGATAGTTCTGTGATATTACATAACGTACCTCTGACCACAGCCGTGAGGAAACACTTGGCTGTCAACATCCGCGACTTGATGCAGCACGGACTCCTTCCGTTCGGTGATATGAACAGCGTCGTTCCTTTCATCGGTTGCTTTCCGATGCGTCGGAATTCCCAATCTAAAAGCATGCACGCTTGGGAACTCATTCTCAAGTACTACCAGATAAACAACGGGGATAGTTACAACTCCACCCCGGCTCGCAAGCTCTCTCAGAGCTTTAACCTGGACATTGTCGGGGGAACGGCCATATCCAACAAACAGAGTATGTTAAGTGCCATCGGATCCATAGTAGCTTCACACATGCCATATAAAAGAAGCTACGATTCACACTTTAAGGCTTTCGTATGCGCCGGCTTAAACTCCAAGAAACTAGTGTCTTGGCTCAATCTTTTGTTTAAAAATAAGAATCTGATGCAAATATGCTACTCTTCCACAAGTTATGTTACTAACACCGGTTTCCAAGATAGTCTTCAGAGCTTGGATCGACTGACTCTCTACAAATTCAATTTACCCGTTGATTTGGCTGTCCGGCAGTTCCAGAACATAAAAGATGTTTTTATGTAAGCAAGTATTATACTGTTACGAATAGGCAATCCATTTACTTTTAATTATGTTCCAATATTTTATATTATTTTGTGATATTTTATGTAATGTCTTACACATAAAGATGTATATATTTAATATGCAATTACTTACCAAAGATTTTAGAAGAACCAAAGTTTCTAGTCAAAGCACCATAATAATTATAAAGTGTCATAAAATGTTTATGGGGGTACATTGTACTTATACATGTACAGAAGACTCAAGATTTACCAAGAAGCGGTTTACCTAAGATATTTGTAAACTCCAAAAAAACTATGTCCAAAATACTTAAATCAATGTTTTAAAAAAAGGATGGGCCATATTTTAAGAAACCCAGTTATTATCAGATGTTTATTCACAATGTGGAGCGAATGGATAACGAGAGAATGACCAAGAAAATATATGTGGTGAATGTGAGTGGGAGAACAGAACGAGGACAGCCAAAAAAGACTT
The DNA here is from genome assembly GCF_059751285.1 of Brachycentrus maculatus. NCBI lineage: Eukaryota > Metazoa > Arthropoda > Insecta > Trichoptera > Brachycentridae > Brachycentrus > Brachycentrus maculatus. The sequence goes on from NW_028280927.1 coordinate 699,131, forward strand.
GACACTATCAGATCAATCAAAACCTAAAATCTGGTGGTGTCAAAAGTCTACGTAACCGGAGAGCATGTATTACTAGATGTATGTATGTGAAGGAAGCTAGGAGTGTATGTCAGGACAGAAGAGTGTGGCATTCCATTCTCTCTGCCTACCCCTGCGGAGAAACAGCGTTTGGTAGTAGTACAGTGAAACCTCTATCTGTCGTTTTTAAAGGGACCTATTGAAGTAAACTATGAATGTGGAATTAAAAAGTCAAGTGAACGAAAAAAATATTAAAGAAAATGAAGATACAGGCAACGGCTCCTCTTCATCAATATTGACCTCTTCTGCTGTATCCGTCAACCTTGCGTCACACAAGCTTTCGATAGTTTCTATCTCACACGTAGGAATATTGTCGTTGAATGTGAAAAAATGTAATTCAACGATGAATGCGGTAAAATAGTGATAGAAAAATGATCAATGCAATATATTTTTGTATGAAATTAATTCAGGGTAGAAGAAATAAAGGACACATCCGGGAAAATGATTATTCGAGGAACGATAGATAGAGGTTTCACTGTAGTAGTATTTACAATATAATTTGTATAATTCTATGATTTGACGTACAGACGTTCCAATATTTTTATGTGGTGTCAACACCTAATCGCTGCCTCTATTTGAAAGATACATCATCCTTGATGTTGTCATCCTAATCCTGGTGTTACAATTTCTAACTATTTTAATTATTAATTATTTTTGGAGTAAGTGTTTTTTTTGTCCATTCTGGTAAATCGCGATTCTACTGCATTTATTTTAGTTATGATTATCAATTATGAATTTGTTGAAAGCTACAGTAGACTTGGTTAGTGTAAGAATGTTTTTAGAAGAAATATACACAAACATAACTTTTTATGATTGTCAGATGTATGCAATAAACAAACATATCTCTTCTTTTGGTTTGTATTTCCAAATCTCTTTACAAATACTTTTAAAAATTTCATTGACAGTGCAATCACTGTTTAAGTAAATGTACATTGACTGAAATTAAAGGCATTCCAATTCCCACAAATATATTTAATTTATTTTCGTGTCGAATCATATCATTTTTTTATCTCTCTTTAACAAACTTTATAGTGATGTTCAATTAAGTATTCAGTAATTATAGATGAGTTTTAATAAAACATGACATATTTACATCATATTTATCAGTATTCAGCATCAGTATTTTATTTTTGTGTGATTTTTAAATAAATTTATTTGCTAATTTAAATTTAAAAAATCAGTGGTAATATTATTTGAATATGCAACACACAAATACATTTTTATAGAAGAATTAAAGTTATAATTTATATTTGAAGAATAACTTTGTGATTTTCCATTTTATAATTAAAATATAACTGTGTTTTAAATCACTGTAAATATTTTATTTTAATTTAATTATAATGTCTACCAATTTCGAAGCTAACCGCTTCTTTTTTAAGACTGATTAATACTAATCAGTCTTGAAAAAGAAGCAATTAGCTTCGAAACTGGTATACATTATAATTAAGTTCAAATAAAATATTTATAGTGATTTAAAACAAAGTTTTATTTTAATTATAGAATTAAAGTTATTTAATGTTGCTATAAAAAAATATGATTTTTTAATGTGTTAAATTTAAAGTTTCTTCGAAAGTTTAAATAGTTTTACAAAAAAGATATATACAGGATTAAGTTGACAACATTTAAGTTATTTTAAGAAATCATGTGATTGAACATTATCAATGAAATTTTAAACAAATTTAACTTTATTACTTTAATTGAGTAGAAAGTCACGTATTATCTAGTATTCTCTTTCTTATAATATATTAAGCTTTATTTTAATTTTCTGCTCACTTTCTTCTCCTACCTTATAAACATACGCCAATACTACGCCTTATTTACCACACGAATTTCTCGTAATTTAGTGCTAAAATTCATTATACAACTTCTGAAATTCTACAATATACTATTTACCAATGCTTAAGGAATAATGTTATTATTTGGAATTATGAATGTTGTATTATTGGAAATTTTAGAATGTGAATAATAAGCTATTACCACACTTCCAGTCTTTTCTTTTCACCCATGCTATAGCCCCTTTAATACTAAATATGTGTTGAGATCCGTCAAATCCAAAGAGATAATGCTTTAAACATATCGCTCACTCCTTTCAACTATGTCATATATCAAAAAGCTTGATTTTTCAGGAGAACCTTTTTAATAAAATACAACTTAGTGGACTCAAAAAAATCAGTATTTGATTGAACATTTAATACATAAATAATTATATCTGTCTGAAGCAAACTGGCTTGGGGAGAATCCATCTGTGTCCCTGATGACCATCTTCAGTTTCAAAGGGTTAGGTTATTCTACCATCTGATTGGTGAAACTATCCTGCCAATAGTAATTTGGATTGGGAGGGAGGTATTCTTAGTTATAATAATTGTTTCCTTGTATATTGACATCTTCCCCACGGAAAAGGAAAGCATTTCTTCTGGTATGATTTATATAATAGCATATGTTTATTTTAATGCATCCCTCCGCCTTCATAGTATAGTGGTCAACATGTTTGGTAGCAGCGCTGGAAGCCCAGGGTTTGATTCTCAGGGGGGTTTAAATAAATATAAATCACTTTTCACTCTTATATTTATTAAATATACCTCGAAGGATTGCTAAATGAAGCACGAGACTGATCAATCACCTTGCCTTCTTGTATGTAACACTGCTCTCATAAGATGTAGCGCCTTATGCAGCATTGGGTACAGATTGGGTTAGAAGTAGAATAATATATACATATGGAAATGAGTCTCCAAATATGGTTATTACAAACACAAATATATTTCCAGTAAGTAATTATATTATTAAAATAATAATATAACATCACAAGTGAATGTATCAAAACCAGCAAATGGTAAGTCTTAAGCCCTACAAATGGCTAGACTTCCATATCAGTTTAAATTTTAGTTTGTAATGTGTATGTTAATTATAAATTAATTAATTGAAATTGAATATTTCTTTCTCAAAAAAAACTATTGCTTCTTTAATGAGATACCTATAAAAATCTAGATAACAATCTCCGGGGAATTCAAATCCAGAATTTGTGTAAAATTTTTTGAATTTATTCAAATTTGGTAGTTTTAATTTTGTTTCACAATACAGATCCAACAAGGCTATAAAACACTTTAAATAAAATAAATGTTCTGGGTTAATTGTAGCATTGCGGTATTTATAGTGATAACAATTTCCTGTTACAATAATTTAGAGATAGTAAAAGAATCTTTCTTTCCTTAACATGTTTTTATTAATTTATTTCATTGACGCGTGAAGTATAGATCCGTATACTTTTGAATTTGTCTTTATAGATAAAAATGTAAGTGTTCAATTATTCAAAATCTTAAATCTACTAAAGTAATTCATCTTATTATAATATTCACACCACAATGCATTTAAATATGCAGGTGTAGTTATATGTATACCTTTGACAAGAAAAAAATGCTTTCTTTGAAAAACAATTTTTAGAGGAATAGCAGCGCCATCTGTTCAGCAATACTAAACATTGTTCATGGCAGACAGCATGCTTCTTAACACCTGCTAAAACATTGTATACCCTTGAGCGTGAATTTCATGATATTAAAAAACTATGCTTTCCCTTTTCTTTATTTACCATTTTTAAAAGAATAGGCCCCAGAAACGCGTGGCCAGGTACAGCTAAAAAATAAGAATAAAAACTTGATAAGCATCATTGTAAACCCATAAGCAAACCAATTTCTTGGTTTCTCAAATTGTGGATTGGTTTAGTCCAACTTAATTGTCTAATTAACTGTCCGCCTTCATAGTGTAGTGGTAAGTGCATTTGGCTCCTGTGCTAGAGGCTCCATTCTCAGAGTGGTATAAATGAATATAAATAACCTTCACTCTCGAATTTAGTTACCTGGAATTTTACGAGAAAAATGAACAATCAAGATACAATGTTGTTCACAATTAAAGTAGAGAGGGGACTTGATAAGGGACTTACAAAATCTTAAATTGTTATTATGATTGGTTTCTGCAAGAGATGTTTCAAATAAATTCAAACACCAACTGGGAATCGTCACTGAGAGCTTTATACCCAATTCCACCTCAACCTAAAGACTTCCTTTCCAGCAGAATAGTTTCAGACTAGAGCATAGGTAGCCAACATTCTCAGTAGCCGGGCCAGATTTTAGACATGAGATATCCTACCAGGCCGTAAAACAAAATTCATTTTATTATTCAAAGCGAACAAGATATGTAAATATATACATATATATATATATATATATATATATATATATATATATATATATATATATATATATATATATATATATATATATATATATATATATTTATATATATATATATATATATATATATATATATATTTATATATATATATATATATTATATATATATATATATATATATATATATATATATATATATATATATATATATATATATATATATATATATATATATATATATATATATATATATATATATATATATATATATAAACTGCTCAGTTCTTCTGTTACTCTTCTCTTCTTTAGTCCAACGTCTTTACTACTTAACGCCATTATGGGTCTTGAAATCGTCAGGATAGTGAAATACTCTCATATATAGGATATGATACGAACTACGTAATAGAATGTTCTTTTGGCGGTTTTGTGTACACTAAAGTAAAAAATGTGTGATTTGAATGTGTGGGCTGCAAATAGACACCCGCCGACCCGCGGGATAGCCACCCTTGGACTAGAGTAACTTTTCAAGATTAGTTGTCTACTCAACTATGGTTGACCAGCTTGAACAACTGCTTGAGTGTTTTTTTTTAAAGAATGAAAATGAAGTGTACAAGATATAGACACACCGACTAAAGCTTTAGTTAATTAAAAATTAAATCACTTAAATGTGCTGGAAATGTCAGAGTTCAAATTCAAAGACTGATTATAAAAAAGACTACTATATTGACAGACAAATTATATTAATAACCGAGTACACATAATATGAACTCTATGATAATGTAGTCAAAACAACATATTGTAATATTTTTCATGAACATAATTTTTGAGAGTGCTACTAAACACTTTGGATTACACAATATTGGTGTAGTGTGCAGATTCATTGCTAGTATAATCAGCACTCGTTAGTGCACGGGATGCACGAGGGGTCTCATGGCACTACTACTGGTGCCACTGCAGTTGCTGCTGCTGCCTCTGCTAGGCTGCAGTCTCACCGTCGCCTCGCACCACCCCTCCGACATTGTGCACTCCTTCACTGACTCTGAGGCTACACCACTGTTCAACCACCTCGTGGTGGACAAGAACACCCATCGCATCTTCATCGGCGCAGTCAACAGGATCTACCAGCTGTCGTCTGACCTGGACCACATCACCACCGTCGCTACTGGCCCCAAGCGTGACTCCCCCGAGTGCTATCTTATGACAGGCTGTCCGAAAAATGTTGAGAAGCCGACAGACAATGTCAACAAAGCTCTCGTCATAGACTATACCACTATGAGACTCATATCGTGCGGTTCAGTGTTTCAAGGACTTTGCTACGTTCACAATTTGCACAACATTTCGGACATGAAGTATATACAGGAGCTGGTGGTGGCCAACAACGCTATGGCCTCCACAGTGGCCTTCATCGCTCCGGGTCCCCCCAATCCGCCCGTGTCGCAAGTCATGTACGTGGGAGTGACCTTCACGGGGAACTCTCCTTATCAGTCAGAGGTTCCCGCTGTCAGCAGTCGATCTTTGGATGAAGACAAGATGTTACTGATGGCCCACACGGACGTCACCACTGGAACGCGGATCTTCCTGGGCTCTCTCTCTAGGGAGCGTTATCCTATCATTTATATTTATGGTTTTAGTTCAGAAGGTTTTAGTTATTTTCTAACGACACAGTTAAAAAGTATCGGATCTAATTCTTATTATAGTAAATTAGTAAGGGTGTGTCAGGATGATGAAAATTATTATTCGTATACAGAAATTCCAATAAAGTGTACAAATGAAAAGGTAAATGGGTTTGATTATAATCTTGTTCAAGCAGCCTATGTAGGCAAGGCGGGCTCTATTCTGGCAGGAGAACTCGATATTACTGCTCAGGATGATGTGCTATTTGCCGTATTTAGCCGAAGTAAAGCGATACATACTAGTACTCCATCAGAGCTCTCTGGTATTTGTGTTTATTCTTTAAAATCGATTCGAAGGAAATTCACACAAAACATTAAAACGTGTTTCAGTGGAATTGGCAATCGAGGATTAGATTTTATTTCTCCTAGTCACAGTTGCATTTATGTAAAGAAAATTACTATTACAGAAGATTTCTGTGGATTAGATTTAAATACCCCTCTGGGAGGGGAGCAGGCAATAGAAGCCATTCCCGTGTTATTGTTTAATACTCAACTTACGGCTGTGGCTGCAACGTCCATCAGAGACTACACGGTGGTGTTTGTCGGAACATCTCGGGGACATATGAAAAAAGTTATCGTCGAAAGCTCAACGTCTGCATACGAATATGGCGACATTACCATTGATGAAGGATCCCCTGTTAATAAAGATCTGCATTTTGATTCTCAACTCATGCATTTATATGTTATGACTGAGAAAAAGTTATCAAAAGTTAAAGTCCAGGACTGCAGTGTGTACACCACATGTTTAACATGCCTCGGTGCCAAAGATCCTCATTGTGGATGGTGTTCCTTGGAGAATAAATGCAGTTTACTTTCTAATTGTCAAGATACTGGAAAAGATCCATTATATTGGATAACATATAGGAATGGTTACTGTCACACAATTACACAGTTTAATCCAAATCCATTACAACATAGAATGGCACAGGCATTAGCATTGGTAATTGAAAATTTAAAAATGCAATCAAGTCAGCTCTTATGTACATTTACTGCTACAGATGATACTTCGCTTTCCGCAGTTAAAATGCCTTACAAAGTGAATTGTACAATGCTAGGAACTGATCAACTTCCTCATGTCCCTACTGGCCAGCAACATTTTACTGTGGAGCTATCTGCACGGCTCTCTTCTGGCTCCGATTTTGTTACTACAACTTTTACTGACTGTAATACCTATAGCTCGTGTACACAATGTGTGACTTCCTTAATACCTTGTGATTGGTGTGTTGATGGTCACCGCTGTACACACGATACTGTAGAGAATTGCAAAAACGATATCCTCGTAACAGGTGTAAGTCGAATAGGACCGAGCTACCGTTCTGGTCCAGGATTTTGCCCAACAATCAACACTACAGGGGGTTCTAATGAAATACTAGTTCCGTGCGGTGAGAGAAAACCTATCAGAGTTAAAGTACATATCAAGGGTCAGTTCATTGTTCAATCTAAATTTGTGTGTCAATTCAACATCGAAGGTCGTGTCACTAGTGTGAATGCCCAGTTAATGGGAGACATTATTTATTGCGAGTCTATGGAATTTACATATACTTCTAAGACGCCGAATATAACAGCGTCCTTTGCAGTTATCTGGGGGGGATCCAAGCCGTTAGATAACCTCGAAAATATACACATCCTTATTTACCGTTGTAATGAAATGGCTAATAACTGTGGATTGTGTCTGGCTTTGCCAGAAAAGTACGGATGTGGCTGGTGTCAGAGCTCAGATAGATGTGAAGTGAAAGATCAGTGTGATAAAGGCAAAGGTATTTGGTTAATCCGAGCTCGCACTTGTCCAAATTCTGAATTATTTTTTTTGCAATCACAAGGAGTAAACATAACTGTAGAAGCATGATTGTACTAAAATATGTAAATTTTGGAAATCAAATTTGACTTGGTTGTACTTCAAATGTCAATATAGTGAAACCTCAGATTTATCTCTCATTACAGTAAATTTCTTCTATGTATTCATTAGATCATGTTGAATAGGTTAAGTACATTTTCTGTATTTTTTCATTAGACAATGTTGAACAGGTTAAGTGCATTTCATTAATTAATTCGGTAGTCACTTAAAAATAAGTATATTTCCTCTATGTACTCACTTGAACCATCGGTGATTCTATTCTATAAAAGTGGGTACTATATAAAAATGATTTTTTTTAGTAAAATGAAAAATAATCAGTTGTCTTCCTTCTGTTACTCTACCTTTTTTTAATTATTAGCATAGTCATCCCGTGTGTTCCATATTTTCAGAAACATTTTTTCCATTTAATTATTTGTCAGAAATTTAAAAAAGTTAAATAAGTAATTTTTTTATATTTTCAGTGTTATTAATATTTTAAGCATTTTACTTTGTGGTTAGTCATTTTTACCTATTTTTTTTTCCAATATTTTTAATAATATAGTATAAAACCACTCACCGTTTAATGCAATTTTTTAAACTTATAAAAGCCAACTCTCAGATTGATATTTCTTGAATTATATTTGATATTTCTTGAAAATTTCTATTTATTGTCATTGAAAATGTTATTGAATGAAGTGAAATGAGATAAATTCACGCATTTTTTAAGTATACAGGGAGGGTAGAGCGATGGTATTTACTAGAATTTTTTTTTATTTTCAATTGGTTGAGAGTGAAGATCGGCCATATTCATTTTTTCATAGACTTTTTGTAACAGACTCAAATTTCAATACGATTATTGATTTGATTATTATTATATTGAATACGAAGATTATTATAATGAATACGTCTCCAGTACTTAGTATGTATGTAGATGTGAAAAGTATTAATTTCACCTTGAAGTTGTTTGGGTTCTGTAAGCCTCCATAGTGTAGTGGTTAGCACATTTGACTACCGTGCTGGAGGTCCCGGGTTCAATTTCCAAGGCGGTCAAAATAAACAAAATTATAACTCTAATAATTATTTAATGTTACCCTGGACTGGTACCAGGTACTGATCGCCTTGCCTTCATATAATAAACGATCAAATTAACATTGCATCAATTTGATGCAGTTCCCTATGTACTGTTGGTGCAGATAAGTCTCTTGACTTGACATATTGTCTCAGGAACATCATCATAACTTAAAGTGGTCTTGTATAATGTAGCAACGTCTAGACCAGTGGTTCTTAACTCCGCGAGCTAGTTGCAAGTGCTCCACAAAATTATGAAAAGCAAAATGTAATGTTGGCTCATTTACTGTGCGATTTGAGTTGCAAATATAATGGCTAGATGGCAGCACCGTTGCAAAGTGAAGATAATTGCGCTTACCTCACAACAGCAGTCAAGTACCAAATCGAGAACCTTTGCTCGGTTACTAACACTCCTTAAGGTGGAGACTGACCGGAGCATTTCGTCATAACGTAACATGTTACGATGCGAGCATTCAGGCAGTCAGTACACCGAACCGAACTGGTCGCTGCTCGTTCGGAATGCTCCATCCGAAGTCGGATGCAATTTTAGGTTAGTACAGGGTTGCCTATCAGTGGGAAATTCTCCAAACTGTAGGGGATTTGTGGGGATTGGCACTATATTTTTTTTTTCTTCATTTGGAGTAAGCAGTAATTTATTAAAATCACAGAACCAAGAATCACGTCTTCGTCGTCCGACATTTTAACTAAAGTAAGAATGCAATGTTGCAAAGATTCATACAGATTTTGGGTTATTGATTCAGATTTTCAGATTTTTTGGTGTGACATATGGCAACACTGAGCACAAGGCCACTAGCGAGCACTGATCGCGGTCAGTCAGCAATGCCGTAACGTCATAACATGCTCGCCGCGAGCGATGTTATGATATTTTGTTACGACAAAATGCTCCGGTCAGTCTCCGCCTTTACGTTGTTGCGTTACTAGTCATCTTTGTATGTTTTTTTGACCCTTTCCACTCTGACCATTTTTCTCATAACTGATCAGCTACTCTGATAAAAAAAATGCGACGTTTTTCTACCATTAAAATAAATATTTTGCTTCCCTAATTTTGGGACACTCTGTCTGGCAATTCGTATGACCATGTTAATTAAGATTAACTGTATTTACCTGAAATATTTTTTGGTAGAACATACTTGGGTGATAGAGAAATCAGTGATTAAAGCTATACCTGCGCTGGGCCAGACATTGTGGCCCACGGAGCTGCCTACTCGAATCATACGGGCCAGAATGTCTGGCCTACAGCGTGGTAAGAGTTAATCTTTAGTTTTGGTGTGCTGCGAATTTTCCTTATGATCAAAAGTGGTTCAGAACATGTAGTCTGGAGTAGAGGTATCAAACTCAAAAGTCACCAAGGGCCGCATAAGGTATTTTGGGCACGCCGGCGGGCCGCATCAAAAAACTCATTTTCATTTTTATCTAACTCTAAGTGAATAATTTATGATCAAAGAAAGTCATATGAGGTACAGTAGATCCAACTTAATGATTTTCTAAAAGAATATCATATGTACTTATTTATTTTTTTACAAAAATGTTAATAATATTAGTATATAACTACCCACCATGAGTGGTTTTATACTAATATTATTAACATTTTTGTAAAAAAATAAATAAGTAAAAATGACTAACCACAAAGTAAATGCTTTAAATATGAATAATATTGAGAATAATATACAAAAAAAAGACTATTATATTATTTATTATATAAAATTTAACCACGAGTGTAAGTCCCTCTCCAAGCACAAGAGCTCAGTCTCTTTTTTGGAGAGGCACAGCGAATCGTAATATAAAAGTTTTCCATATGTATAAATGTTTCAAATGTATTGTTATAATTAAAATGTAAATATATTAAATAAATTTTTAAAAATATCATATGTTCCTGTACAAAATTGATTTCAATGAAGAATTGAAATAAATGAAAAATATAACAGCGGGTATCCGCGGGCCGCAATAAAAAACTCACGGACCGCGAGTTTGACATGCCTGGTTTAGACTCTTTTCCTTTGGACTTCTAATATGGAATAAAACAGCTTTCTTCTTTCTGACTACAAATAACATCTAGACATGATGGTGTTTTTCTTTCCTCCAAAGATGTTTTTCATCACGTCAGTACTAAATAATCTACCAAATTATACCTTCAGGGCACTTATGCCAGAGCAGTTACAGTAGGAGAATGTGAATAAAAAAAATCCATTGGTTATCATATACTGCCTAACAGATTTTATTACCATTCATTTATATAAAATAAATATGTATAAAGTAATACATAGATAAGAACCAACAAAAACAAAATTCTGTAGATGATTTAATGTAATGATAAATGTACAAGGAAATCAAAGTTGTTAAATTTGCGCATATTGAATATGTAATACATATGTACAAATACTCTTGAAATATGCATTTCTGTCTAAAAAAAAAACTTCTTACATTCATGTATACATGGTTGACACTATTAATTAATTTATATGTTAATAATACACATTAATAATAAATTAAAGAAACATCTTCACTCTTTTCTTAAGTACTTACAAGTTACATGGTAAATTAATATAATTTTATTGATTATCCCTTTTATGTTTTGTTTTTTTTTTTTTAAATGAATTCTTAGTTCATATTACAATGTGCAATTGGATTATTTTACAATGAAGAATTCATTGATAAAGATGATAGCTATTATGTACAACTCCATATCGATTTGGACACTCACAATATGGACAATATATGTATGTATATTATATGAGCCAATTGATACATCGCTCGCTCCTTTCAACAACATCATATATCAAAAATTTTCGATTTTCAGTTGTACAGTCATGGAATGCACAGAAAATGTACTATATCCCAGCCAAAGCGGCATATTTTAAACTTAATATTTATCCGCTACAGGGCAGAAAGTGTTGTTTTTGCATTTTGAAGAAAAGGTATTGTTTAAATATTTTTTTAAATATATTTAATATTTTTCAAATGGAGAAAATACATTCAGGTTTTATCTAAAAAGATCTGTTGCACAGTAAAAAGTTTAATAAGTGGCTTGATATTTATTTTTAATACATTTTGTTACATGTTAAAAACAATCTCTTGAAAAATCAAGTTTTTTGATATATGATGTTGTTGAAAGGAGTGAGCGACATGTGGTAAAACTATGTCAAAAAGAGTTCTTTGAAAAAAAAATTTTTAATCCTTAGCATCATTTGAATCTAAGGCTTTCTACTCGGTTCAGCGACTTTTATCATTTTTCCATACTGTAAAATCAACATACTAGGCGTCCAAATACAGAATTGAAGAAACATGTCATACAGGAGAAAGTGACCAAGTGCATTGTTTTACAAAAACGTGATCATTGACTATTTGATATCTTACTAGCTTAATATTGCCCTGAAAAATCCCAAAGGATTTTAAACTTGGAAGTATAATATATTGACTTGTTAAAAATGACTAACTGCATTGGTGTTTATTTTCTTGCCAAGCAAAAGTGACTTAAATGGCCCTCCTGAACATTTTACGTTTTAGTAGTTGGTCACTTTCTCCTGTACGACTACGATATGAATGTATGATAGATACAGATCGATGAGTCATGGTATACTGAAATAATACTTTTTTACTTAGGTCCTAACATATCTTCCGGGCGCACCCACTTATCAAACTCTTCAGATGTGAGGTACTGTAACTTTAGGGCGGCTTCCTTCAGAGTAGACCCATCTTTGTGAGCAGTTTTCGCAATCTTGGCGGACTAGAACAATAGAATATTAATGTGATTATATTATCATTATGCTATACACGCTGACAGCGTAGAGAGAGTACAACACAAGTTCTTTAGATATATTAATATTATACTAAATATGTATACCCATTGTTGAGTTAGATTATAATTGCATAATGAAGCGGCTAAAATTAATAAATCTTAATGATAGAAGAGTAATTACTGATTCAGTCCTGTTATATAAAATTCTTAATAATTTTTTAGACAGCCCTGATCACCTTAATCAAATAAAACTTAGAGTGCGTCGAAGAGGTACTAGGCAAAATTCTATATTCGCAGTATTTGTACATAATGCAAACTATGCCATGTTCTCTCCGATTCCGCGGCTTCACATGTTAGCCAATGCTTTTAAAAGTATAGATTTATTTGATATATTGTTATCCACCAAGTCTGTACTTTCTCAACACTTCTTTTCCATGTTATAATGGATAAATTTAAATGTCGTTTTTCACTCTCTCTCGCTGCTTGCTGATAGTGTGCGAAGGAGATTTACCAGTGCTTACTATTTGTTATTTTATTATTATTTTATGTTCAAGACTTATTGTTTCTCTATTAGTGTATTCATTAGTGTATTTTTATATAAGATACTGTATATATGTATTATGTTAAAGGCATTAGCCATTCGATAAATAAATAAAAAATGCTTAAGGGACCGAAAACTGAATGTTTGGATAAGTGAAAAGACCAAGGTATAATAGATGCAGCTCAAAGAATCGCAGAACAAAAGTGGAATTGGGCAGGTCATGTGGCACGTATGTCTGAGGATAGATGGACGAAAAAGGTGCTTGACTGGAGGTATAGAACAGGACCCCAGACAAGATGGTCCGATGACATTAAAAAAGTGGCGGGCCTGCACTGGAAGAGAATCGCGTCCAACAGACAGACAACTGTGGAGTCCAAGAGAGAGGCTTTTGATCAGTACTGGACACAAAAAGTAGGCTGAAGTTAAGGTAGTGTGATTATCAAAAACAACAAAAAATAAATATGTTGAAGATATCAAAATTTCAGCACATTTTTTAAATAATGGAAAAATTGATATTAGAATTGTTCGACATAACAAGATTTTACTTGATGTAATTGTATTTATCAAGTATGTAGGGGGGCCATGTACTCCGCATGCCTCCTGAGAGCCTTAATCAAGCTTGCCTCTTTTACAAGGCATCAGGTTCGCGCCGCCCAGGACGACCGCTGCTGACAATTCGTCGGCAGTTCTCGTCAGAACTTCGGGATGTGGATCTGACTTGGGAGGATGCAAGGGAGCTGGCAGCCGACAGAAAAGCCTGGAGACAGTTTGTGGACTGCATATGCTCCACCTAGGGAGCGGATATGGTTAATAATATGTAGGGGGTATTAGCTCGGATATACAATATTACCTTATCGTAGCCAATATGGGGGTTCAGAGCGGTGACCAACATAAGAGATTCCCTCATAATCTTGGCGATGTTTGCTTCATTTGCGACGATTCCATCTACACAGTTTGTGGTGAATGCATTGCAACTGTCACCTGAAAGTACAATCAAATTATTATCAGTCTTAAAACCAGTCTATCGGGGTTGACAAGAACATAGTATTAATACAGACACATCGGTCGTATTCTGGCTTCTATCTCCACCCAAGTAGTGCATTGGGCAGTGGCAACTTCATCGGGATTATACAATGATATGGTGATACGTCTTCTGCTTCTGATTCATGGATATTAGTGAAGGAGTTTAGGGTAAAAAATATTACGCAGCTATATGGGAAAGGAAATGGAGAAGGAATAGCGAATACTATAGAAGAAAAAAAGGCAATAATGGCTTGGACACCCAGGGTTACATATCGCTCACTCCTTTCAACAATGTCATTTATAAAAGATTGTCAATTTTCAGTTGTGCATGTTTTCGGAATGCCCAGAAAATGTACTATATCCCAGCAAAAGCGGCATACTTTTAACTTAATATTTACCCTCTACAGGGCAGAAAGTGTTTTTTAAGGAGATCGTTTTTAAAGTTAAAAAAATATAATAAAATGTATTCAAAATAAATATCAAGCCCCTTATTGAACTTTTTACTGTGCAACATATCTTTTTAGGTAAAACCTGAATGTTTTTTCTCCATTTAAAAAATATTTACTATATTAAAAAAAAAAAAAATTGAGGAAAAGGTATTGTTTAATTATTTTTTTTAATACACTAAATATTTTTTAACTGGAGAAAAAACACTCAGGTTTTACCTAAAAAGATCTGTTGCACAGTAAAAAGTTCAATAAGTGGCTTGATATTTATATTTTTTAACTTTAAAAACGATCTCCTGAAAAATCTTTTTTTTTACATTTGACGTTGTTGAAAGGAGTGAGCGATATCTGTACTCGTATTACACTAGATTCTATAATTTATACTCTGCTAATATATACGAGTCCTTAATAGGATAATAAAGAATGTAAACTTACGACGCATTATGTGATGTAACCACCCTTGGCCTATTTATATTTCCCACTAATATCTCAACCTTATTAACCTCCCCTAACAAACTTGTATATAAAAGAATTTGTAAGTTACACAAAATTAATTGTATAAATTTGCAAAGGTGTATTATAAATATAAAATAACTCACTAATCAAACTCACATTACTAATAAAACTAACCGCACAAACGAAAATATTAATATTGTAAAATGTGTAAAGAAAAAATGACTCGACACTGGCTAGAACACTCTAGAAGGGTGAAAAGCCATTGAAAAAACCGGAAGAAGAATATGTATGTACAACACAAACATCCTAATATGGGTCAACTCTGATAGAAACGGCTAGAGTCCTAAGTTACTTATAATTCTTACCGAGCAGTCTTATTGATCGTAGGACATTGGCGACCATCATCGGCTTGAAGACATTGAGTTCAAAATGGCCGTTGGAACCTCCTATGGTACAAGCGACGTGGTTTCCCATCACTTGTGCGGCCACCATGGTTATGGCTTCACATTGCGTAGGGTTCACTTTGCCTGAAAAAATAAATTTAAACAAACCACATTATTCTTCTGTCCTTATCCACAGGGAGTGCTATAATAAACTTCATGGTAAATTACATATTTATTTTATTGAAAATTTATAAAGTAAATTAACAGGAACCAATGTTTTTCAACCAACCGCAAATAAATTTCAGTCCTCTTTATGAAAAGTGTTTTATGAGAATATAATCACACAAAACCCTATTTTTTAAAAACTTTATTCATCAACATACTCTCCTTCAGGAATGATACATGTACCGGCAGGTCACCATATTGCGCATGCATCAATTTTAAGTTTCATTTCATATTTATAAAGTGGAGACCTTATTATGCAACAATGTGTATTAAAAAGTGTATTTTAGTGCTAAAAATGTTCATTTACAACATTTTGAGTGTGTCCAATTACTTGTTCACAAAATCTGGATTATCTCCAATTACAGGAGTTATTTTCATATTATTTTTGACATCTCATCAAATAACTCCTGTAATTGGAGATAATCCAGATTTTGTGAACAAGTAATAAAAATGAAAATGGTATTTTCTGGCGTTTCTCATGTGTGTGATTATAATCCAGGATTCAGACCTCACATACTAATATAAGAGTTTCTGCTTAATAAAAAGCTTCTTTACATCTCACCAATAGATGTCTCTAGTGAAGTTCTATTGATTCAAGAACAAGGTTTCTAAATTGGTTCATATATACAGAACTTCCAAGAATTTGAGTAGTGTGGTTGTCAATAATGGGTAGAATTGGTGAATGTTACACGTGTGTAAAGTGATCACTTAAACCAGCCTATGACGGTCGTCAGCCCCGTAAATGCCCAGACTTCTATGGAAGTCTGGGCATTTACATCTCATCAAAGATGAAGAAGAATATGTTCTTCTTCATCTTTGATGAGATGTCAAAAATAATATAAAAATGTTCATAATGAAAAATAAATACTTGAGTAAATTTTCATGAAAAAAAAATATATGAGTGCAATTAGACAGTTGTGTTAATAAACAAAACTGTTTTGGGCAAATGAAAATCCACAAATAATTTATGAGTCACCATTATCCTGATAAAGTGACAAAATTGACAAAAATTATCCAAGGATAGCAATGAAATTGCTGTACTTTTACAGTTTTGATGAACAGGTGGTTTCATCAGTCACATTTATATAGCTGGAGGAACAATTCATCAACTGTTTCCAAACCAAATTATCCCCAAGAAAGGTGATGTCTTGTGACCAGCTTCCACGGTTGCCAGATTTAACTAACCCGGTTCTAGGATATATAAAGAGCAAGTTGTATCCTGTATATTACAGTTAGTGTAGTAAGTGAAATATAGAACATCATGCATATAACTCTAGTACATATTAACATATAAAACTACTTAACGAAATTCTGTACTGACCGGGCATGATGGAAGATCCGGGTTCATTTTCTGGTAAGCTTAATTCTCCGAGTCCACACCTTGGTCCGGATGCCAGGAATCTAATGTCGTTGGCGATCTTCATGATAGAGCAAGCCAGGACATTCATAGCACCGGAGACCTCCACCATCGCATCGTGGCAAGCCAGGGCTTCAAACTTATTGGGGGCAGTGATGAACGGAATTCCTAAAAATACATATGTAAAAAATAAGTAGTGTTCAACGGATCAAAAAACTTAAATTGATTAGCGTGGTGATTTTTATTTCATTATAATTTGTTTATATTTCATCTTAACTAAAAGAAACTGCCGAACATAGATAACTTATAAACAATCCAATTACAAATACAATACAGTAAAAGCATGTTAATTTGAAAATGAAAGGACGAAATTAATGTCAGAAAAAAAGACTCATTTTGTATAACATAGAAACATGGCAATGATTCAAAAGAAATCTGTATATTTTGTTGACAGTGAACGAAGTGGGTAATTCAAATATTTTTTTTTGAAGTTTTTAAAACTTTAAAAACATCTCTTTTCTGGTAATTTTGGTAAAATATTAAACATATTATACCCTTTGTATGAAAAGTCATTGAAGGGACCAGAATTTCAAGTTAAGACAAAATTTTAATCAATGACCTTTTACTGTATAAAAACCAATTGAAAAAAAATTGCTGAGAGTCGAATCCGCACCGTACAGTCAAAATAGACAGATAAAACTAAATTTGTAGAGACCAACAAAAAGTAAATTAAACTTTCAATTCTAGGACCTATTAAAAAATTCACATATTTATTTAATTGCAATTACCTGTCAATTCTGATATTCTCTTGGCACATTTCTCTGCAAATCCTATCCTAGTGTTGAGGCCGGTTCCCACGGCAGTGCCTCCGAGAGCGAGCTGATAGAGGCGAGGCAGCGTGGCATTCACTCGCTCGATTCCTAATTCTATCTGCCTTGTGTAGCCACTGAACTCTTGACCCAGTGTAAGAGGCACTGCATCTTGTGTGTGGGTCCTAAGAATAAAATGTTTTTTTTAAACATTAAAAAAAAATTATATCGTTGAAAGTAAAAAGAGGTATCATAACACTATTTTGAGAATTTTAGGACATTCTTCAGTAAGTTTTTAACAAATTGCATGCTTAAAACCAAATTTTATTTAAGGGATTTTAATACATTTTAGATGGGTATTTTTTACGCCTGCGGACCGCTGGCGACGGAATTTTTGGTGCATATATAATATTCATATAAAAACATTGGATAATTTCCTTTTTTCTGACTTTGAAATGAGGCAAGTGCAGAAGATAAAAATACCCTTCCCGTCCTTAACCATCAATCGACCGAACGGGAAGAAATACCTTTCCTGTCCGAAATGTGTAAAGATGCGAAAAATTCTTAATTTGAGTAAGTCATCTTCATCCAAATGGAAGAAATATCAACTGTTTGATGTCATCGGTAATAACAAAATCCTAACATGTTATACATTGGTGTTTAATTTATTTAGTTTTGTTTTAGATTTTAGTATGTCCCATGTATATAGATAAATATCGTTGTAAATATCAGCTGAGCGCATCTAAACAGATGTGTGCCCATAAATAAATACTCAATAAATTCCCATAAACACCTACATGAATTCCCATAAAGCCATCTATATCCACACCAGACTAAATAATGAATACAAAGGGTAGAGAACTCATGTTAACAAATGACTCTCAGTGCTCTAAAATTTAGTATTATTCCCTATAAAAAATCAATAAAACGCATTTTTAAAATTTGACAAAAAAACAACATCAAAAAACCTTTTATGTGAGACTGGGCCACTGTTTTGTACATGAATTTAAATTTACACCCATTCCATGCACCATTATTATTTAATTTTATTGATTAAAGAGGAAGGATTATCTACCTGCCAATCTTAATAATTTTGCTGAATTCCTTGCTCTTCTTGTCCAGAGAAGCCTGAAGGGTGGCGAGTGCGGGAAGCAGTCTCTGCTTGATCTCCATAGCTACGGCAATGTGCATGGCTGTCGGGAAAGTGTCGTTGGAACTCTGAGACTTGTTCACGTGGTCATTAGGATGGACCGGCTTCTTGGAACCGAGTTCCCCCCCGAGCGCTTCAATGGCCCTATTGGCAATAACCTACGAGAAAAATGAATACAATTAAATAAATTACGGGTTCAAATGGAACATTTTATGAACATTAATTACTTTGTGAGATTAGATCTATGCTAAGTGGTCCAATCTCACAGCCCAAAGCGTCAATTTGGTTTTCTACAGTCATCCTCAGCCCTAAAAATACAATGTTTTTAATGTTTCGGATCTTGATTTAACAGTCCATGATTGTTACTGGAGATATTTTTTACATAAATAATTTTTTGACAAACTCATCTCGGAAAACAGCAAATGAAACTGAAAGAATGTCACACATTAATTAAAATTTTCACAAGGTCAAAGATCATTTTTGAATGAATGTGCAAGTATCCCCCCTTTTCATTGTACAGATAACTAGTAACTTGTAAATTGTAACGTGTCAAAGTGTACTCTTCATTTATTTTGGTTCAATATCGACTAATCTTAGAATGTTTTATATTATTTAACTATCATTATCTAACTAAAAATAAGTTTATTTTTTTACAACATTTTGAGTGTGTCCAAATACTTGTTCACAAAATCTGGATTATCTCCAATTACAGGAGTTATTTTCATATTATTTTTTGACATCTCATCAAAGATGAAGAAGAATATGGAAGTCTGGGCATTTACGGGGCTGACGACCGTCATAGGCTGGTTTAAGTGATCACTTTACACACATGTAACATTCACCAATTCTACCCATTGTTGTCAATAATGGGTAGAATTGGTGAATGTTACACGAGTGTAAAGTGATCACTTAAACCAGCCTATGACGGTCGTCAGCCCCGTAAATGCCCAGACTTCCATATTCTTCTTCATCTTTGATGAGATGTCAAAAAATAATATAAGTTTATTTTTTGTTCAACTTTCGTGCTTTCAGTATAAATTTGATATTTTCTCAATTAATAAAGTATAAAATACTGACAATAATTGATAATCTTATTACAATATAAAACCGCCACATCCCTCATGATCAATACTAATGAATAATAAAAATATATGTCAGGGTCTTTGTATGCACTTGTACACTGTACATACTTTAGTGAACATACCTTGTACTTGAGTACTTTTTACAAAGAGAAGTTTTTGCTTTTTCTTTAAACAGGTATGATCACATACATACATAAGATCGTCATTTAGTTGCCATTCAGTCGAACTCGAATATTTATAATACCCTACCTCATTTGTATTCATATTGGTTTGAGTTCCAGAACCCGTTTGCCAGATGACAAGGGGGAAGTGATCATTATAAAGTTGGCCAGAAATTACATCATCCGCTGCTTTCGAGATGGCACGAGCTAAAAAAATATATACATTTTATAATGTTACATCATATTCTCTTTTTTCAAAGAATTTTGAATGGCTGGAACTTCAAAATATTATTTTGAATACCTGTATCCACAAAAAAGACATAAACACAGTACTCAATACTTGTGTTGCTTGTATCCGGAGTATTTAATAATTAACAATGTTATCTGGTGTTACTGCCCTAAGGCCTGTATGGATATACAGTAAGCCCCCCTACAACGTACACACGTATAAGGTTTTCCTCTATAAATATATTTTCCTCTATAGGTTTTTCTCTTGCAGCAGTTTTTTCCTATAACGGTGGTCATGTCATTTACTAGATAATTAGGCTTAAGTGTAAAAATACAGTAAAATTAAAAATATTACCGCCTATTACGTTCCCCCCAAAAATGCAGAACCTATCTCAACATTTTAGCATGTGTTTATGTCTTTTCTTATGGTGTGAGCTATACATTTATGCTTTATTTAGGAAGAAATACCAAACTATTTTAAAGCGTTGTGTAGATAGATCGCTCACTCCTTTCAAGAACGTTATAAATAAAAAAACTTGATTTTTCAGGAGAACGTTTTTAAAGTTTAAAAATATAATACAATGTAATAAAAATAAATATCAAGCCATTAATTGAACTTTTTACTGTGCAACAGATCTTTTTAGGTACAACCTGAAGGTTTTTTCTCCATTTGAAAAATATTAAGTATTTAAAAAAAAATTATTAAACAATACCTTTTCTTCAAAATGCAAAAACAACACTTTCTGCCCTGTAGCGGGTAAATATTAAGTTAAAAATATGCTGCTTTTGCTGGTATATAGATAATTTTTTGGGCATTCCGAAAATATGCACAACTGAAAATTGACGATTTTTGATTTATGACGTTCTTGAAAGGAGTGAGCGAGATGTCAATCTTGTGCTGACTAAATTTTGGGATGAAATGGTCAGTACTGTCATATAAAGATTTTTTTTACATGGGAGGTTATGTCTCAACGTGCACTCCAAAGATTGAAATGATACAATATTGTCTTGAATGTGTTACTTCATAATAAACTCAGATAATCAAACAATTTAGACATACCAATTTTCTCATCCAAGCCAAACTCGATGTTCACTTCAGCGGCTGCTTTTTTTAAAATCCCCATTGCAACTATAACTGGGTACTGAAATAAAAAATATATTGGTATACAGCAGTTCTTAATCAATGATCAGGTCCCATATAACTTAACTAGTTTTAAATTAAATAAGGTGTAAACAAACTCCAGTTACATCGTCTTCTGATGTCATCAACATTGATTAATACCTGCTTACTTAACACACTAAGGACGGGTGTTTTTTACGCATGCCGACCGCTGGCGATGGGATTTGATAATTGTGTACACGTAGTTTAGACTTTGACAAAGAGATTGGCACATAATATTCAAATAAAAACATTAAATAATTTCTTCTTTTCTGACTTTGAATTGAGGCCGACGCAGAAGGTAAAAATACCCTTCCCGTCCTTAAGCATCAACCGGCCGAACGGGTAAAAATAACTTTCCCGTCCTTAGTGTGTCAATGGGGGATGCAAATAACACGTTATTCCTTATACATCTATCTCTTGGTTGCTAATAACAATAGGATGCAGATGATGAAACAATAGATATGACAAGTGGTAAGATATGATAACGATAATAAGTCAGCGTAAATAGGGATTCAATAAGATGGTTGCTCCACAAGGTGCTCATTTAACCAGGTAGTCATAGAATGAGGTGGTCTGAAAGTGAAAACTACCTGTAAAGTGAAAACTACCTGTATTAACCACTTAACAATCAAATTTTGGCGAGAAAATTTGTCATTGCAGGAAATCGTCACCAAACAACTTGAAACAGGACTACCCGAACACTGCTCGGGTTAGTCAATAAAAAGAAATACGTTAATATATTTGGCTCGGGCAAATCAATACCACGAAGTTGGAATATGATTCCCGAGCAGCACTTGGACTCTTCAATGCAGCACAAACTCCTTGCCCGAGTCACGCTCGGGATAAACTGGCAACTGGTTAAGTATGAAAGTAAAAATGGAAATCTTACAGGCATTCTCTCAGGTTCTCCGCCAATGGGGAAGTTCATGACGGATCGAAGAGTTTGAGCTCCATAATACTTGTCGGCTTCTACCTCCAACTCCCCAAACGTGTCGGATTCCTTCCTGATACCGGTCTTTCCTGTGCTCTAAAATTAACACAAAATATTGCAATTAACCCTTAACCAATGTTTAAGCAGGAAAAAATTAGGAAAATTTTCTTCCCGACTATACAAAAACATAAATTGAACTTTACATTGACTCAAATTTTTACGGGTCATGGAGCGTTTCGAAAATACCTCTTCTGTTTTGGAATGAGACAAGATTCTGCTAGTGAATGTGATGACATGTTATCATAGGATGTCCCTCATTTGGTGTGGGTATGTCCAATTTTTTAAAAAGAAATATTAAAATTGAAAACAGAATGTGCAAAAGAGGGTATTCAGTTGACAAAATTGATGAGGCAACGGGACATAAGGATCTATCGGATTTGGTGGTGTCTTATTTGGAATATGAGACAATACAAATAAATGAGTTATGTGACGGATATTGATTCAAATATATATAAATTAAATATGCTTTAAATCCTTGTACATAATGGGCAAGGAAAATTTTCCAAGGCAACTATGTATTTTTTAAATTAAAAAAAAAATACTTTACTTTTATAGATAACACGTGTTTTATGAGAATTTGATAAAAAAAAAATTGAACATGTTTTGATACAATTAAGCGACAATGTCGACATTTAAGAATGGGATGTTATTAAAAATAGGACATTTTAATAACTAAAAAGACAGGTCTTATTTGTCCTTACCGCCTAAGAATTCCTAAGAAAAGGATGGAACGCCTCACAACTCTGTCTTATTCGCCTCTTC